>NC_136060.1:183434735-183552235 GCF_964261635.1 Lissotriton helveticus
AGCATAGCATAACAAAACCTAACATAGCAACGCATAGCATAGCATAGCAAAACATAGCATAACAAAACATCTATAGGCCCTCCCTCTATCTATCGCCCTCCCTCGATCTATCTATCGCCCTCCCTCGATCTATCTATTGCCCTCCTCGATCTATCTATTGCCCTCCCTCGATCTATCTATTGCCCTCCCTCGATCTATCTATCGCCCTCCCTCGATCTATCTATCGCCCTCCCTCGATCTATCTATCGCCCTCCCTCGATCTATCTATCGCCCTCCCTCGATCTATCTATCGCCCTCCCTCGATCTATCTATCGCCCTCCCTCGATCTATCTATCGCCCTCCCTCGATCTATCTATCGCCCTCCCTCGATCTATCTATCGCCCTCCCTCGATCTATCTATCGCCCTCCCTCGATCTATCTATCGCCCTCCCTCGATCTATCTATCGCCCTCCCTCGATCTATCTATCGCCCTCCCTCGATCTATCTATCGCCCTCCCTCGATCTATCTATCGCCCTCCCTCGATCTATCTATCGCCCTCACTCACTCTATCTATCTATCGCCCTCACTCACTCTATCTATCTATCGCCTCACTCACTCTATCTATCTATCGCCCTCACTCACTCTATCTATCTATCGCCCTCACTCACTCTATCTATCGCCATCTCTCTATCTATCGCACTCACTCTATCGATCGCTTCACCACAGCATCACTCAGCACCACCACAGCATCACTCAGGGGAAATACAACATTACTAGGCGCTACCACAGCATCACTGAACGCTACAGCATCACTCGTCGCCGCCACAACATCACTCGCACCACCACAGCATCAATCTGTGCAACCAATCAACAACTGATTCAAATATGTTCTCTCAATGTTTCAAGCTTTATTACAAATGTCACAAAAAGATGTTATTTCACTTCTGTGCTTGGATTTTCGTCACAATAAAATACAATTAACAAAATCTTCACAAAAATTATTTACCAAGTTTAAGCTATTGCCATTATAAATTACAGTAACTTTTATTTAAGTATTAATTATTTAAAAATGTAAAAACCATTGTTATTTGTAATATCAAAACATCTAAGTCACGTAAATACAACACATATTGCATTACAAATGCTATAGGTTTCACATTTGCAAAATTTAAACTATTGGCATTGTAAATGACAAAGCTATTAATTTCGCTATTTTCAAGACTAACACATGAATAAAAAAGGTGTCATTTACAATACCAATAGCTCAAACGTTCCTAATGCAAGACCTATTGCATTGCAAATGCTTGTTTAACTGTTGGCATGTGATGTAAAAATCCTTTGCTCATTTTGATCTTCCTAATGCTTGATCCATTAGAAGAACCAGATCGCCTGAGAGAATCGTTCATGGGAGGGGCAGGCTGACACCTGACACACTGCGCATGCAAATATTCTCTGCGCGGGGCTTGTTACTTAAGCCGGCACCAAATTGGCAGCCTTGTTCCTGTAATGGACAGTGGAATGCTTGACTCTATAAGGCTGCCTCAGCCACCAGTACTTCTGTTGCAGAGTGGCTGCACCTGTGACCGTTTATTCTGTTTTAAAACAGCGTTGAGGTATTTTAAATGTGGTGCTTTACTTATACCCACCGGCTGCCTGTTTTTTCTGCTTTGTCTTCTTCCCTTCCCACCCACCTCCTCTCTGTTTCTTCACTACCCTTTTTGCCACCCCTTCTGTTTGACAAAGCCAATAGGTTTCCCATCCACGAGACCTATTGGCTTTGCCAATGCTTGTTAGTTATTAGTTCTTGTGGAAAAACCTTAAAGCTGGTTTCAAGGAAGGAAGTGGAGAGATTTTGTATTTTTACTTAGCCATTTCATGCTCCTCACCATGGAGGTAATGACTAGCTATTTTTGTCTGTCTTTTTAACCCCTTCCACGCTAATGACAAAGCCAGCTCGTCATGGGCGTTACCTGCGCTGCGCGCATGACTAGCTGGCTTTGTCATGTAAAGTGTGATTTATGAACATCCAGCGCACAGCGGGAAAATCCGCTAGCACTGTAGTGGTTAAGTCGGCCAAGGCGTTACCATATGGTAGTTGTCAAGAGCTGCCCTACTTCGGTTGTAACTAAGAGCTTGAGGAAAATGGAATTCAGGGTGGGTATAGTGTGGTGTGGAAAAAGCTAGCTCTCCTGCAGTGCATGATCAACATTGCTTGAACTCTGTGAAATATAAAAATGAAAGCAGCTGTTCCCACACAGGCTTAGATTTATTAGCAACATGTCCACACAAGAGGAGCACACTGTTTCATGATTCAGTCTTTTGTATTCTAGGCCAGAATTACCTTTGTACTTTAAAGAGCCTTGCAAAATCTAGTTATAATTGTTGGCTTTCCAGTCATCGCTGTGCACTACCCCTTACCCTATTCACCACGTGTTATACTCCGTCTGGTTCATTAAGCAGCCATATGTTTACACATAAATCCCAGAGCTGACTCCTGTTGGCTGGCTTAGTGCTTTGTTTCCACCAGCCTGCTCCTTGGTATCTTGGAGATCCGTATTGGTGACCTAGTCAACATCTGGTCTCATAAACTTGCCCTGCCCTGAATCCATGCAAGTCCTTCGAGCTCCTTGTGGATAACACCTCACCAAATAATACTTCATATTTATTACTCATTGACCTTTTGGTGTTACTGTACCTATCCAGAACCTGCTCCATAACTACCTGCAATCTAGTCGGCGTACTACAGGTCCATGAGCAGATGGCAGTCATTCCATGTTTTTCCAAGGTAAACTGAACGTACTCCCATGTCTTCTCTTCTAATTTTGTTTGTGGAAAGCTGTGTTTCCCGCCAGGTCTACTTTTTCAGGGAAAGCTGGACTGTTTGCTAGCCCATTAAACTAGACATGGATCCAGTTGAGGTTTAAATCCAGGAAATGGCCCAAGTCAAGATTCAGGCAGACATTATGTTTTCCATGAGAGGGTGTTACTGCTAAATTCAGTAATCAAATCTCCTCAGTCCTCCAGAAGTTCCATCTCTGGAACAAACTCCACTCTTGTTACCAACAGCAATGCAGAGGGAGGTGATACTGTGGTAGGTCTTTCTATAGCAATGGGGGTTGGAACCAATTTAGCTGTTCCTCTTCCAGTGTTGCTGTCGACTTTTGTTAAATCTCCAGTATTTTTCAAATACTGGAGCATTGGCCTGTTCGACTCCTTTGGTTTTTAATAAAAGTAATTGGCTTTCTAATTACAAGCAGTTATTGGCCAAATTCATGACAGTATGGAATATGCCAAACCTTACAAATGGCCACGTGGGAATTTCACTTAAGACCAGGAAATCAGGATCTTATTTCATATATTAGTCAATTGCAACAGTTAATGCCTACAACTGATTGGACAGATGTTGCAGTTGCTATAATCTTTTTTTCAAAGCCTTAGGGAGGAACTGAAGGATGGCATTGCTTTAAGTGGTGGATTGACACACCTTGACCACATCTCTTAAAGATTTTTTTTATAAACTATTTTTATTGAACATTTCTCATGGTATTGCATTGACAATAGTTGTACATAGCATACAGATATATATTCAGCAGTATGTTCACAGTCCTACTCATACTCTTCAAAAGACAGATCAAGCAGTGCCATTATCACTTTTGTGTACATCTCGTTTAGCTCTTAAATATTTAATGTTACAGATAGATGCAAGAAAACTTGAGAAGAAACAAGAGAGGGTTTACCTGTTATGTAGAGTATGTTTCCATTCTTGAAAATTCTTAAGAGAAGGCCTTGAGTGATGACCTAGATCTGTTGGGAGCTGTTAATATCTTACTCCAAAGGAAAAACCAGAGGAGAAAGGACCTAAGGCTTAAATGTACGAACGCTCTTCCCCATAGACATAGATTGGGATTTTTTTTATATGTCAGGCCCCTATTCTATTGCTGTAATGTGGGGCATTTTTTGCAATAGTGTCTTGATCTGTAATCTGAAAATGGTTCTGCTAGTCTCTTGAAAACAGACCTATGTCAAGCTTTTCAAATAATATTCAATCAGTCTCTCAAGTAGCATTTTTTTCCTGCAAGTACTTATTACCACTCTAGGAGTGGGACTTTGCCTTCCATACTTTAGTAGATTTAAGTGCCACTGGCTTCATAACTCGAAGACATAAAATTAATTGATGGCACTTCACTCACATTTGGGGACTTACTAGATGAAGCAAGATGTTGTCTTACGTGTACGGCGAGCAGATGGAAGGCATTTCCTTTGATATGATAAAATCCCCTGCTATTCCCATTGTAGTAGGGACCAGTTAGCAGAGGTTACATAATCTGGTGATTTATTGACACTGTGTTCATTTTGTTTGTCATGTTGTACTGCCTAAAGGGCTATTATTTTACACTTCAAAAGCACACCCAAGGGTAGAAGTGTTTTGCCCTCCCAAAAAGTCACTCATCGGAAATTGAATAAAGCGCATTCAAAATGATCATAGACTTTGCTGATGTCTTACAGTAAACAAGGTGCAAGCACTCTTCCTCTCCATGTAGACTGATTGTCCGATGGGTCTTGTACCTGGATCACCAATTCCCTATGGAAGGATTTATCCCCTTCATGGTGAAAGTTTTCTATTAACTATTATTTGAGAATGTCCTATTCTCAAATAGTATTTAATGGAAAACTGAGATGACCATCGATGTTGCGGGGGGACAGTGGGAGGCAGGCAGGGGGCCCATCCTATTTTAATTTATTTTTGTTTGTAGCAGAGATGCATATAAATGCTATCTATCCTAACTGAGGGCCTTAATAGGAGTCTGGCGGTCCACTGTCCGCCAGATTCACGGTGGTGGTCTTCTGACCACCCTATTATGACTAGTGCGGTCGGTCACCCAGGGACCACTGCATCTGCCGCAATTGCCAGGGAACTGCCATTCCCTGGCGGTTGCTCGGCAGTCCTGATGCTGCAATGAGCTTGGAGGGGCCACTGCAACCCGACGGGCATATTACGGGTTTCCTCACTGCCACACTTTTCCTGGGAGTGCGACCGTCTCATGCCATGGGGACACATGTGCCCCCCTCTGTGCAGGAACTGCCTTTGACGGTCCCATTGCTATGCCTATTTCATAGGCACTGCTCTGAGAACGCTGAAGAACCCCCCGCCAAACCGAAGAAAGCTCCTGGTCTGGCGGGCGGTTCCTACACCGGTTTGGTCAAACTAAGAAGGCCCTGAGTTTCTAGAAGAGGACCAGAGGGAAGAGGTGTGGCGCCGCGAGGGAAGAGGTGTGGCGCCGCGGCCAGGGCGACTGACGCCGGAATCTGGGGATCACGGTTCGATCCCCGGCACCGGCGGCAGATTAGCCCAGCACCATGTGACTCTGGGCAATAGCTTGCTTAATCTTCCCGACGGCCCCCAGCGCCTAGAGACCCTAACGGGTGATTGTGCGCTTTACAAATGTGGATATTCTATTCTATATTCTATTTTGTACACCTCCCAGAATGGCTTTGCTATGTTATTGAAGCTTGTGTCGTGCTCAGATTCTCCACAGTGTGTCCCGGTGCGAGCCTAAAAAGGATAAAGAAGGGCACATTTAGATGAAAAGAAACCTTTTCAGTCTTTTTTAAATTTATTTTTAAAGAGAACGGGGTACTGGGTGCTGAGAAGGGCGAATGGAAGCGAATTCCAGGCCGAAGCTGCCCTGAAAGCAAGAGAGCTGCCACCCATTCCCTTGAGATGAAAGTGAGGTATGTGAGCTAGAAGCTGAGCACTGCTGTCTAGCAGGAACATAGAACCTGAAGCGTTTCCTTTGATAGATTGGACCAGATCCATGCAAGGCAGAACGTGACAGGACAAGGGCTTTGAACTTCACTCTTTCGGCCACAGGCAGCCAGTGAAGTTTGCACAGATGTTGTATTAAGCTGGATCTTATAGTGATGTTAAAAAGAAGCCTGGCCGCTGCTTTCTGGACTACCTGCAGTCTATTCAGCAGATAGCCCGGCAAGCCAACGTACAAGGCGTTGGCATAGTCAATACGAGAGAGTATCAGGGCGCGAGTAACCGTTTCCTTGGCCGCCGTGGGGAGGAGCGGGAGACATTTTCTGAAGGATTGAAGTACATCACAGCAATGCCCAGCTAGCTTCTTGATCGGAGTAGTAAAGTACAGATTCTCTTCAAACCAAATCCCAAGATGTTTTGCGGGTTGCCCCGCTGAAGCAAGCATGGGATATTCAGCATGCCAGAGTGCTTTCCTAAACTGAGGGGGGGGGAAACTTCCAAAAAGGAGGATTTCCAATTTATCCTCGTTGCATTTTAATTGCGCAGAGGAGCACCATTGAAAGACTGCTGTCACAGTTTTTTGCCAAATAAGGGGAACACACTTTTTTCTCCAAGTAAACGGAAGCTGTGTAGCTTTAGGCCGGCGCATAGTATGGAATCTGTACTCCTTGTGGTTACAGAACATCTCCGTAGCACTTTAGATGATGGCAGACCTGCAGCCTTTATTCTGCTTCATATAAGCGCTGCGTTCGATACAGTATCCCTCAAAGTCCTACTTGAGCGCCTGCAGGATATTGGCATAGGTGGATCTGCACTGTCCTGGTTTGCCTCCTTACTCTCGGAGCATTAGTTCCAGGCTATTTACCCTCGCTACAGTTCCCAATCGCATGTTTTGCACCACAGCATCCCCCAGGGCTCGTCTATGAGCCTGACTTTTAATATTTACATTCAGCCTTTGGCTCCGGTCGTGAAATCCTTTGGGCTTGAGCTGGTGTCTTAATCAGACGACACCCAGCTTGTGCTCTCGTTCTTTGACAACCCAATGTCGGACCTGGCCATTTTCCAAAGAGGAATGCTGGCTGTCGCAGAGTGGATGGATGCTAACTGTCTAAGACTGAATTTGAGCAAAATCATCCTATTAGGAAAAGATACCAACTCCTGGGGTGACCATTGGTGGCCTACCTCCCTTGGGCCCCCGCCTCGCCCCCATGAAATCTGCAAAAATCTAGGCATTAGGTTGGAACACACCTTAACTTTTGAAACGCAGATGAAATCTGTTGCAGGCATGTGCTTGGGGCTCTTGCGAGGTCTTAAACCCATTCTTGGACTGTTTGACTCTGGTACCCGTCAAATTATCATTCAGCCAGAAGTTCTTTCCCAGTTGTATTACTGCAACATCATACACCTGGGAGTCAACAACCCATTGATTAGAAGGCTCCAGCAGGCTCGAAATGCCACTGCTAGGCCGTTCTCTCTTCTGAAATTCTGTCCTGCCTCCTTCATAAACTGTATCGGCTCCCGGTGGAGAAGCATGTATACTTTAAGAACTTGTGTACCAACCATAAAATCCTGCATTCGCAGAGGGCTCCCATTCTGTCTCATCTTCTATGCCTCTGTCTATCTATACGCCCCCTGCAGAAGAGCAGGCAGCTGTTCTTTACCTGCAAAAGTCCCAGTTTTCTGAAATGCGTTTCCTCAGTCCATAAGAAACATCCAGAACCACTTGTCCTTCAGGAAGACTCTGAAAACTTGCCTTTTCTCTTCTTTGGTTTTTCCCTTTGCCATTTTTTTCCTTTAGGTCACTGCTGCAGTTTATTTATTGTACAGACTAGCGCTGGGAAGCCCCGTTGTTGGGGCAGCTATGTGCTCTATAAATTTTATAACATAACATGGCTAATGGAGATGACTAGTGTAGGAGGCTGCCTCAGTATATGGTGCACACTTATTTAAGTGAGGCACCTTGCACTAATCCAGGCAACCCTTATGGTGGTTTTACTGGTCTTTGATAACCTTTGAAAGCTCTCAAAGTGGTAGCTGTGGAGAGCAGGCTTATCTTGGATTGTTAAGCAGCTTGTTTTACCAGTTCTAATCATGTAGTGAAGATTAAACGAAAAATGACAGTGTATATATATATAAAAATGTCTATTTATTACACAGCACTCACTATCACTTTGGTATTCTCCTACACGGAGATATAAACCCAAATACTCACTAATACTTCAATTGCAACAAGGTAAGTAGCACAAAGTACAGTGGTCTCCAGGGGGAGACCACATACTAAAAAACCATATACAAAAAAATTGGAATGCAAACTGTGACCAAATTCGTGACTTGGACCAAGAGACTCAGAGGAGATGGGGACACAAGGAACCACCCAAGGTAGGTACCCGGGAAACCATGGAGGCTGTGTGCAGAGTGGAAACACAGCACAGTGTCCAATAAATTTCAACAGGGAAGTCGCGGTTGCTGTTTTGAGGAAGAACACTTTCCAGTGAACCCCGAAGAAAACCCATGGAAGACAGAAGTTTGGAGAGTCATCCCGCCCATGGATACCCCAGGGAAGCCGGCTGCATAGGTGCAAAGTGACGTCCACAATGAAGGACTTCAGGAAAGATGCATGAGTCCGGTGGAATCCAAGGGTGGATTCTTGAAGTGAAGAACCTGTAAGCAGAGGGGACAGAGTCCATACCACTCGGAGGTGACCAGGAGGCACGGAAGAGCAGTGGCCACCAGTGTTGGACGGTTCAGAAGTATTTATGGTGACCTTGTCGCTGCAGCTGTGAGGACCAGGCGATGCCGAGGAAGACCAGGAGCCATGCACGAGCTGTCCCATGTCATGTGTCCAGCGGGAGCAACAATAAGCCTTGGCAGCTGCAACTGGTGGGGGTCGCGAAGGAGCAACATTGGGACCAGTAAGGGCCAAGGGACTCACCCCAAGCAGGAGAGTTGGTGAAACCCTGAGCAAGCGGGGGAGCCCACTGGAGCAGAAGACCCTCAAGAGGACCAACAGGCCGAAGGCGGGAAGTAGCAAGATGACCTCGAGCAGCTCACCAAGAAGAAAGAATCACCATGGTGCAGAGGATGTGTTGAGTATACAAGGACGACTGCAAATGAGCCCTTCAAAGCAGTGTGGTGGTGCTGACAGGCAAGTACCTCCAGACAATAAACTTAAGTCCTGTCTGAGAGGTGATCACCCCTCCCAGCGACAGGAAACCTATTGTTCTACTTTCCCCTGCGCCAGCTTGGCTCAGCTGCAGGAGGAGAGAATCATGCCTGTGGTCGGCAGCAGCACTAGTTTGCTGTCAGACTCTGAAAGGCTGTTACTAGGAGCACGGGGGGGTGTACCCTAAGGGTGCACTGGGGTTCGGGTGTACCATAAGGGCGCCCCCTAGTACATGGATCATACTAATAACACTGGATTCGGTGTTGGGGTATGATTCCAACAGGTTTGATACCAAACATGACCGGGTTCGGTGCAGCCACTATATAGCTAGACATCTCGTAATGGCTGATGTCCACTATATGTATAAAAATGTCTGACTACACTTACAAAGCCTGGAGAATCGACTCCAGGGTTTGTAGGGGTGTCCTGCTCATGCAGAGGCACCCTCACACTTTTAACCAAGCACCCTGCCTTCAGGACTGCAAGGCCTGACATAGGGGTGACTTATAGGTTTTATGTGTAGTAACCTCAGATATGAGGAAGCACCAACTCATACAAGCTGCAATGGCAGGTCTGTAGTCCTAGTTTAAGTAGTCCCTCATAGGTGGCATAATACATGCTGCAGCCCATGGGAGACCCCTGGTGTACCTATGCCCTGGGTACCTTAGTACTATATAGTAGGGACTTAAAAGGGTGCACCAGTAGCCAATTGTATAGGAAAGTGCCCCTTTTGTATGCATACCCCCACTTTTTTCCTGACATTTGATGCCCTTTGACTTGATGTGCCCTGGGTCCCTGCCAGTCAGGTTCCCAGGGCCTGTATTTTTTGCACTTGTCCACTTGTAAAAGGTACCATGGGTACCAAGGGCACAGGATCCAGAGAAGGCCTCTAAGCGCTACATCACCTATTGTGCCACCCTTAGCTACCCTGTACCTTTACAGCCACATACTGCCATTGCAGGTTGCGTGTTTTGGTGCAGGGAAAAGTGGACAGTCCGCATGGCACAAATCCCTGCCATGCCTGCAACCCAGTGCTCATGGCCTAGGTAAGGTACCCCTCTTGCAGGTTGCACTAGCCCACAGGTGAGGGTACAGTTGCATGAGCCCTTACCCCTACAGTGTCTAAATCCATTCTTAGACATTGTAAGTGCAGTAAAGCCATGAAGAGTATATGGTCTGGGAGTTGGTCACCTCCATAATGTCTTTACTGAAACCTGGGAAGTTAGGTAGCAAACGTCTCAGCACATTAAACTCACAATGATGCCAGTGTGGGTTTTAGATGCCCTCTGGAAAACGACCATCCTGTTGTTGTTCCTAATGGCTATCTGCTTTTTGCCACCACCAGACAGATTTCTGGACCCTTGAGTAGAGGGCCTTCACTGTCTGGGTCCAGAAACAAAGCGCATCCTGGGCAGAGGTGTCATGCCTCTACCCCCAGGATGGGCGGAGTCCATGAAGGGGAAGCTTCAAAGGCCTGCTGCCTTTGAGCTGACCCTGCCTTTTGCTCCCCCCAGCAACTGGCTCCCACTTGTTCTGACCCTCATTTTGGGAGGGAAAATCAGCATGAAAACCAAGTGAGGAAGATAGGTGTGCCCACCATTGACAACTCCACCCATCAGGTGGGAAGACCAGGTGAAGCACACACATCCGTTTCCTCCATCTTGAAGATGAGGGAACCCAGCCAATTAGAGAGGCTCATGCCTCCCTCCAACTGGAGAATTTCATAATAGGGATATACTCTTCCCAAGGAAGGGACTTCTTGGTCCTGATCTGAACACCCCTGTAATGCCCCTAAATTTAGTATTTCGGAGCGACCCTGAACCTTGCCTCCTCAATTCGGAGAAAGAAAGAAGGACTGAAGAGCCGTGCTAACCCAGGAAGAAGAGGGCAACTGCATTGGCCCCAGCCCTACCAGTCTGTCCCAACTCCAACCTGCTCACAGCGAAACCCTGGCATGTCCAGCAACCGTCCAGAACCCGGAGGACCTGCCCTTCTTAGATCAAAAAGACAGTCGCCCGTGAGAACTGGATTTGCTCAACCAAAGACTCCAAAACAGAATCCGCACCCAGACTGCTCTGCGGTTCTGCACCACTTTGCACCTGACTCCCATGGCTCGAGTTTGAGTGGCCCAACACCACGAGGAGAACACACCAGCAATCCTGACCTAGGTTCTGGCGATACCTGACCTACATCGAGCTTCAGCCCAACGCCTGCACCCTCAACCTGAGCGGACACCGTGACCGGACCTGGTAAGAAGATCCGACGCTTAAAGACGCCCTTGCACCCAACGCCCCATGGCCTTGGGGTGCCCAATTGAGATGTCCAGGCATCTCCCTAAGAACCAAACTTACCTCTCCTGCCGATGCTCGCCTTGAACGAGCCTGCAGCATTTTCTTTAAACCAGAGATCTCTATTGCAAATCACATGGCTCCCGAAGTTGCCTTGGCACTCTGCATCTGGCCCTATGAGGTCTGCTGGGAGTGCCACTGGTGGAGCAGCTTCTGTACTGATTGTTGGCCCCTGGAGTGCTGATCCTAACCCTGAAAGCTATGCTCCCATAACTGAGTGGTGTGCTCGTAAGCAGCCCCCAACTGACTGCCCCCTGGCCCTATTGGCTAACATTGGGCCTCTGCACGCGGCCACCCTGGTGCCGCTGGTGGTGCGATTTAAGTGCTTAACTGAAAATTGGGTAACCTTGTTTCTAAACCCCAAAAGCCGTCGTTGCAGGTAGTTTACTTATCTGCAACCTGATTACATTAGTTCCTATGAGAGAAAAGAAGGTTATGATTTTTGTCCAAAAAGTTGAGCTGACGTTTTGTATGAAAAACCAAAGTAACTTTCTTTGAACCAAAACCAGTCATACTTACCTGTGTTTTGTAAGGTCCATGAGGGGATATCTAGGCATATCACCTCTAGTAGTCGAAGTAACTAAAAAGTAATCAAAAGTAATTACATTGTATTCTAAGCTGTTTTGAAAGCAAATACAAACCTGTAACTATTCCCATTCACTATTGTATTTCCTTGTAAAGTTTTGCATTTGAAAGTATCGTCTACTTGCCTGTGCCAAGTCCTGCTTGGTTCTAGAAATCAAACTTAAGTATACATTTCTCATACTTACCTGATTGGTCTGGATTCAGTCTGAGTGTGTGCCGTCAGCCTTGATTGAGTGAATACAATAGATGCTTAACATACCCTCTTGATGAGCCTAACTGCTTGACCACACTACCACAAAGAGAGTTGTTACTTACTTTGGTATAGTATGTACAGAATCAGTTTCCTGCAAATTGTGAATGTACAGAAGTACTTACCATGGTCAATTGAAGGAGAAAGCACAGTGACTGGGATCCTAATTTGCAGGTTCCCTTCAGATTAGTCAAAATATCATACTGGCACCAGCAAAAAGTGGGGGTAACCATGATAGCAGATCCTACTTTCCTACAATCCGGCTTGAAGTGGCTGCTGCAAGTTGAATCACTATCTTCATCTCCATACTGTGGACCAACTCAAATCAACCATGGTTTATTCTAACCTTTTTCCAGAACATAGATGGCTATGAGTGGAAACCACATTCAGTACACAGTAAGGAGATTATGGCTATCTTATTATGCCATTTGGTTTATGTAATGCCCTGCCACTTTATAGCACTTCATGAATGACATTTGTAAAGATGTTTGGCATACTCTTGTAGTGTACGTGGGTGATGTATTCATCTTTTCTGACCACATCTAACCGCATTGGAAGAATTTCAAGAATGCTCATTCATCTACAATATTCCTCTTATGCTAAGTTGGAGAAGTGTAGGTTTTCAAATAACTGCCTGACAGGCAAAAATTAGTGAAACCCATGAACTTCTTATAAACACTCTCTACTCAGGAATTCCCTCCTATGGTTAGACTCCTCATCAATCTGACAAAAAAAATAGAATTTCAGTGGTGTGATGAAAAATGAGTAGCCTTTTCTGTTTTAAAGAAAGCTTTAACTACTGCTCCCTTTATACAAGATCTCCACATCAAGCTTTCTTTCTTAGAAGAAACTGATACCTTGTTTGTTTGCTCTGGTGGCTGTATTCTAAAGAAAACCAGAAGCTCTTCAGCCCCTAGCCTACTATTCTGGCACCCTGTCCAGTACAGAACAAAACTACACCATTTCGGATAGGAAACTATTATTTATCAAGGAAGCCTTTACACATTGCTGTCTTTACTTACAAGGTGCCAACCATCCGATAACAGTATGGTAGTTCATAGGGACTTATTATATTTGTTTTCAAAGTATGCCAACACCCCCATGTCTTTTATTAATTTCACTACAATATTATGGTGACCTTTCCAGGCAGATGAGGGGAACGTTGTTCCCTCAAACTATGATGGCCTTCACTACAGTACTGAAGGACCACTTTGGTATCTTTTTGGAAAAGTAAAGAGCCCAGCAGTGCGTCATTTGCTCACAGTGGCTTAAAAAGGAAGCTCAGTAGGCGGAAAGGGATCTTGCTCCACCGAGATGATTTTACCTCCCTTGCAAGAAATTACACGGTCAAGTTTTGTATTGGTGTCATGGCACTGCAGTGACTGGCAATTCTTGGCAATGGAATTAACACGATGTAGTTAATCTGATAATCTCATCCTGCCTCCCCTTATTAAAGAGGCTGTTATAACCATACTCCTGAAACACAGAAAGGAAGCTATGGAATGCTCATCTTATCGTACCATCTCTTTTGATCCTAGATAATAAAATCCTGGCCAGGGTGGCGATTGTCAGACTTAAACCCTTAATAGACCCTCAATAAATAAATAATTCTGCTGGATCAGGTCCTTGCCATTCCTCGGAGGGCCATGATGCATAACGTTCATATGTTCTTTGCTATGCTGCATCAGAATAGACCGGCAGGAGATGCATTCTCAGTCCCGTTGGGTGCCTTTGATTCACTCAAATGGACTTTATTTTCCACTGTCCTTCCTACCCACTCTTTGTAATTCAGCTCTTTACTTTTCCTCCGTAGCTAGGATACAGGTAAATAATTGCCTACTGGTGGGTTTTAAATTGGCAGATGGACATTTTGGGGTTGGTCCCGTATGCCTCTACACTTAGCCATCTGACTTCGTGAACACCACTCCCACAGGGGCATTACATTTCCGGTCATAAAGTTTATAACATCATTATATGCAGATGTCATGCTTTTTGCGAAAAATCCAGATTCCAACCTCTCTCTGGTATGGAGGGAAATCATTAAATTTAGGATGTATTCGGGTATTCATATTTACCTTAAAAAAATTGGCGATCCCACCAATTAAATCAAATTGATGGCCCCAACTGTGTATTTCACACTTAGTAACAAGATTTAGTCTGCTACATTGATATTTTTGTACACTGAGACAAGGGGCCAATCCTTTCAGCCAGTTATGACTCCGCTGTGTCGGTAGTAATCCAAAATGTATTTTTGGGTTGCTTAATCCCGGTCTATGGCTGGTAGAGTCACACATCAAAATAGTGACTGTACCCAAGTTCTTATTTATTCAGCAATATCCATATCACCCTAACAAGGGCATTCATTCAGCGTCTTTGTAGCCAGTTATTTAGGCTAGTTTGGACCAACATAGATGTCTTTGTGCGAGGTCACGGGGCTGATCTGGATCTGGAAGTGGAGGTGTTCGGTATTGGGGTGGGGGTCGTTGGTGCTGGAGGTGGAGAATTGGAGGGAGGTCTTGTGTGCGATGGCGAGTCATCCTCCTGGGCAGTGGGGGCGGTCCTTTCCCTAGATCTTGTATCTGTCGGGGATGGCGATGTCTCATGTTAAGGGCTCTTTGACAAAGTAAAAAGTAGTTCCTGAAAAGATCCTAAAATTGAAGTAGGGGCGGGATACTGTAATTGGTCCGTGCTCTTGGGGAGGGCTAAACACAGGAAGAGGCATGACAAATGCATGCAATGGACAAATGGGGAGAAAGAAAGGAGAGCGACGATGGAGACAGCAAATGGGAAGCCTATGGGCAAGCTGAAACTCACAAAGTACATACAACTTGTCTCTTCAATGGCGCACATGCACTGTCTAGCTGAGACCTAATAAAGGTAGGTGAAAACTGTAAATGTGAACTATTTAGCCAACTTTTCTTCCAAATACTGTTTTAAATATTTTCTTTCTGATTCAATGAGTATATAAGTCAAGTACAAGATTTTTGTGCGCCTGGTTAGAATCGTTCTTGTAATCATTTCTTTATGTGGGGTACAGATTTGCTCTGTTATCAGACATTACTAAGCTCTTCATAATAAATGGGTAAGAAAGTTGCAGGGATTCACCTCTTAGACCAAGATATCCTTGGTAATTTATAGCACTTATAAGTATGTCCTTTTCCTCTAGCCAGCCAGTATTAACTACCATGCAGTTAAATGCGGTAATGTGTCTAAAATGATGTTGATGGCCTTGTTTTAGTCTTAATAATATCTTATCTAAATGAAGTGCATGATTTCCTGTCTACCAATTTCTGGATCACAGCACCCTCGAACCAGGCCAGTTAATAAAGCTAGCATTCTTAGATGCGATGCCTAGTAGTTTTGTGTCCTCTGAGCTTGGTTCTGAAGCACCTGCACTACAGCAGATGTTTAGGTTTGTTTTCAAGAGGTGTTCTGCAATAGGGATCAATGTTTGAATCTGTACCTCCTCAATAGTACTACCCATAATCTGTGTATCTAGCCTTTGTGAAGCTGTCCTCCATCAAACAACGGTTCGTCTTTTCCAGAATAAACAGTATAAAGAGGAATTTACAGAACAGGTTTCTTGCTGATTTGCCACCAAAACTCATTACATTCGTTTAATTAACGTACAAAAACAAGAAAATCCCAGCCCTTTTTTCCCCATGATGGAATAAATTACCCTCCAGTGATTCCACTGGGTCATCCAGTACCATAATGCCCATGTCAACATCATTCTTTTATAACCCAAGTCATATTTCCAACTTCTCCAAAAAATGTCTTTCTGAAGGAGCCGCTTATCCCTTGTGGAAGTGGAAGAGACTGATTGCTCTCCACCTCAAGGGCTAAGCATATTCTGATAACCTTGGTATATAATCTCCAATACTAGTTTTCACTTACCATCAGATTTCATGTGTGTGTCGTTTAAATTGCCAGGCAGTAGTTTCATTGTAGAAGAGCCCGCAGCTTGTGAAACAATTCAGATTTCAGAGGTGCTGATGTTTTTTGTCTAATTAAATACAGTGGTGCGCTTTGCAGCCCCAAGACCTTGAATTAGCATATATCACTCTTGCTTGGCGAGGCCCTTTTATCCCTCAGGTCTAAGATCAAGGAGCAGTGCTTCAGGCTTCGAAGGTAAGAATATCGCAGAAGACTGTGCATGGTCTGAACAACCTCCGACTAAAATTGCTTTACTTTAAGGCATTCCCACCAAATGCATAAAGCTTCTATTTCTCCACGCCACCTTCAGCATTTGTGGCTTACATTGAAATACATGATGAAGTACAATACCACCTGTATAGAATTTATAGTGTATTTACCTGCTTTTGATGGATGAGGACCAGCCATATATATATATATATATATATATATATATATATATATATATATATATATATATATATATATATATATATATATATCTATATATCTATATATATATCTATATATCTATATATATATATATCCCTTCCCAGTAGTTACCATTGCCTCAAAAGTTTACATAATGCTTTCTAACATTCTGACAAATGGTGCCAGTTGAGTCAAACATCCATGTATAGTACAGTTTAGAAATTATTTCCCCGATATTTTAGGAGAGAAGGTTTTGAACAGGGCTTTCCTCTGGTTGCCCCTATTTTAAATCTTGTATTGAGGGCACAGTAACTGATCGGGGCATAGCCCAGTCTCTCTAGCTCATCATGACAACATTCAGTTTTAAATTGCCAATATGATTTGCTTTGTCTACAGTGAAACGTCTGAAATCACTCTGCAGCCTTCTCTTACATTTCCAAGAATGGCTTTCTTTTAATGTTGTATAAATTCATGATTAAAATAAATGTGTGCATATGGGGAGGGAAAAGTTTTGCCACCTCTTCTTGCCGATAGCTCATCCCAGAATTTTAAGGCAGTATTCACTGGAGTACTCTTTTACATTAAGAGGCCTATTTTTATTGAGTCTTAGTAAATTCCTAAGGGGTCTGGCCACAGTAACCTAATCCAATATACCCATGTTGTATCCAGCTCTGATTGGGACCACTCTACTGTTTATTTTTTTGGGCAAACATCCTTTTGAAGTATTCACATGTGAACAGGATACCAAACAAAGAAAACGTAATTAATACACCTAAATACACTTAAAACATGCCATTGCATTTAAGCTTAATATATGTTGCACATTTTTATATAATTGTGTTGTGTTACACAAAATACAGGAACATGATATCAGATATGCCCACTTACACTTCAAGGTGTGATACCACCTCCTGAGAGTAGGAAAAGTGGAGTATCTCTGATTTGGCAGTTTATTTTATAATCCAAGACCATTACAAATAATTTCATCTTTTTGAGAACATCCTGGAATGTTGTTTCGTGGGAGAAGTATATAGACCAGCACATCCCAAAGTCTGGGTCGAAAGCTGATTTTTTTTTTGGGGGGGGTCGTGAAAGTCCAAGCAGTAAAGATACCTCCAAATTGTGTATTTACCTTGACATATTTGCTGCTCTCTAAAGACTGAGCTCAAATATCAGGCTGTATTTTCTGGAAAATTGCTGCTTTTTGGGGGGGTGTATTTACAAAGTCCTCTCACTTTGCAGTCAGATAAAGTAAAGTGAATTATGGGACACTCGTACAATACAGGGAAATTGAAAGGAAAGCCTGCAGTATGTCATTTTTTGTAGCTCATAACAAAATGTAAATACTGTAAATAAACTCTACACATTCAGCAGTTTTGAAAGCAAAAATGAACCATATTTGTTTGTAATTCTGAAGTGTGATGAATACAGAAATTTGAATTGGATCAAAACATTTTACATGATGTTACACAAGTGATAAATGTTACCTGAAACCAGATTTCCACATATCATGTGTGTGGTTTATAGTTTTATAAGTAAAACTGTCTGTGAAAATTGAGTTGCCTTTTCAATACAAAATCTGCTGTCTCTGAAAGTATTTTAATACGCAATGCTTTAGATACATTTAAAAAAACTGCTTGCCTCAAGTCTATTAAATCTAAGGGGGATGTGAATCTTTGTTCTAAAAAGTGGGTCATGGTTCTGAAAAGTTTGGGACTCAGTAATCTATACTAATCTCCTGCTCCAAACTTAATTCCCTTGATATCTCTGTATGCTAATGGTTCAATGATCGGTGTCAATAGTATAGGGGTCAGGGGCAATTCTGTCTTTTGCCTCTGTATAGATGAAATGCATGTGAAGGTTTGCTATTCAGCTAGTTACAGTTCTTGAGGAAGGGTCATTAGTTTTGGCTACTATTATAGAGTCTAGTTCGTGGTTTGCCAGCTAATACAGTAAATTACCAGCCTTGTTGTTGAAATTAAATTCTGATATTAGATGTTGACCTGAGCCATTTTAGCGATCTCCTATTAATGTAGGGTTAATCTTGCAACTTATTGATGTAGGGCTCCCGCCTCTTGGAAAAGTAAACACTTTTTTCCCAAGGTGCTTACGGTATGTTTAATGGCTGCAGTTTCGTGTTAATGTTCTATGGATCTACTGGCCCAAAGGAGATTGCTTTACCACAAATCATTTTTCTAGCCTGTTTTAGATCGTGGTGGACAGGTATCTCCATCACAGTGGTGATGGATATCCCGTATGCTGAAATAGTAATCCTATTATATCCAATGAGATTTATATTTTTGCAGGATATCCCTCACTGTTGCAATGGAGTAACCCATCTTGCCGAGATCTACACCAGGCCCTTAATATTTACTTGGAGGACAAAGAATTTAGATTTTGTTCTAAATAGGATTTGATATCCTGGTGAAGTAAGACTGATAATTGCTCATGTAGTGATCACCAGGTATTAAATTAGGTTTGGGGTGTTGTGTTTTTCCCACGGGAGAGTGTTCTGACATTATAGGCAGGATATATAAACCTTCTGTACATGGCAGTTCTGCTGTGGGGATGAAAAAAGTAGTCTTTGTGTGAATGTGGGCATTGCGAATTAGAATGCAATATATACTTAATTTCCCTGGGCCAGCCCATATGGCATACATTGATTGACCAGTCCCACTGGTACAATCCATTTCAGCAGTAAGGGTATCGTAAGAGTAGCAGCCAACAGAAATACAAACTCAGCAGTATGATTGCAGCTACTGAATAGATACACTCCCTGATAACATTCATTGCAGCCAAAACAATAATCGCCTCATTGATGTTTAGTAATTCTGTAGACTGGACTATTATAATACTTTTAGTATGCCATCCTCTTGATAATTTTGTGGCACTGCATAACTTTGCTGCTCAGATTCTGTACTGTACCATTTTCCCCAAGCAAATTCCTCCTTTAGCCTACCGCCTCCAATTAATATTCCAAATATTTATTTATTTATTTAGTGTCTCTTTTATAGCGCGCAGCTACCCCAACGGGGTGTCCCGGCACTCCAGCGGATGAGATAATTCTAACTCCATAAGGATTTAGCAAAATAGGTGGGTTTTCAAAGCCCTACGGAAGGGGAGTTCCTCCTGAATTGAGCGAATCGACTGCGGGAGTTTATTCCAATGGGATGCAGCACAGATTTGGAAGGTTTTTCCTCCTGATCCCGTCTTTTTAAATCTCGGGATAGTGAGAAGGTTTTTGGAGCCTGATCGCAGAGATCTGATATTTTTGTAAGGGCGGAGGCAGGTAGAGAGATATACCGAACCCTTCCCTTTAATTGCCCTATGGGCCAGTATAAGTGCCTTAAATTAAGCCCGTTTCTGTATTGGTAGCCAATGGAGAGAGCGGCGATGAGGGGAAATATGTTCTCGAAGAGAAATCCCGCACACTAATCGGACTGTGGTAAATAAATAATTAATTACCGGTTCTATTTTTCAGGATACTCTATAAACAGATAGCTCAATAAATAAGAGTCAAGATTCGAGGTAGCTGGAGTCTACAGGCTTTAATTAGGCATAACAGGACAGGAACAGGACAGCCTGCATGGGAATAGGATGGCAGCTGCCGGGGACAGGATCTGGGAGCATAAGGGATAACTTTTAATAACAGTGCCCAATATTTATAGTTAAACAAATACATTACATTCAATACAGTAGGCGTATCAGTGGGCGTGGTTTCGTAGCAGTCGCGAAAGATAAGGCATAAAGTGGGTGTAACAAGAGGCGTGTACAGGGCGTATACATAGACATGTGATGTAAACGTAACAGAATATGTCATAAACGGGGCGGAAACATGGAGGGGGCTACCTGGGCAGCTGGGACCTCTAACCTAGTGGTGCGCACAAACTGGCAATGACGTGTTAGCAGGAAGAACTGGGGGCTACGACTTCTGCGCTAGAAGAGGAGACTAAAGTCTGGAGTGTCAGAGCGACATGTACCCAGGCATATCTAGTATCTGGTGTTTAGAGAACATATTGATAGAATCCAAAAGTTATCAGGGCAAAGGCTACTTGATACTAAGACTGGTGCATGCATTATTCTACATGTATTGTGTGTGCGAGGAATATTCTATGAATATTAATACAGTATTTCTCTTACATGGAGACATAAAGGCTAGACCATGACGGAAACTATTGATGCGATTCAGTAGCTTAGGAATGCAGAGAAGGAGGGCTGGACTGATAACTAGAAACATAACATACTCTTGGCAGACTGGGAGGCAGAGCCAGGCCGGGCCGGGCACTGCGAGACATGAAGTAAGTGAAGGGTCAGGGATACAGGTGGGGGCTGTATCGCTCCTTGGAGGGTTCAGGAGACAGGAACTGAATCTGAGTCCGGGCCCTTTTGAGGCCTAGAAACGGGGACAATTCAATGAATTAACGTTCACACTGTAAAACGTGGCAACGTAGGTTTACATAGGCCTAATATTCGTTGCTTTCACGAAGACTGGAAACTAGCATACTAGTGATGGACACAACTATAATTGCGTCTTTAATCGATCCGAGGGGAATATATGCATATCGATCATGCACATATAACATGAGATGGGGAACACGTAGGCACATACAACATGGCAAAATTTACTTTTCCACATTCCCTCCTTGTGCCCTACGTTTCCATCAGGAAACATCAATATTCATGATACCATCTATCATTTCATATAGCATCATTTGCTCGTCTCGAATTGTCTTGGAACGGGATTTAGGACTAGGAATACAAGAGGTAGCACAAATGCCGCAAATCGCAGGGCCACATTGTATACAGAGGCAGCAACTGAATATGATCATTACTGCAATACCTAGAAATGACAATACTTTCCATCCCCAGGCAGATATGATACTCCAGAGCCAACCGGACCATGTCCAGGTGCCTGGATTCTGGTGTAACTGATGGGCAATTTTATGAAGTCTGGTTATAGCTGAATAAACAGACGGCGCGTTATTAGGAATGAAAATGCAGCAACTAGATCCGATGACTCTACATGCTCCTCCTCTATCGGCCAGTATGACGTCAAGAACGAGACGATTTTGGAGCACGACAAATCTCATAGCAGATTGCTCTTCAGTTAAGTTACCTAGAGCAGAAGTAGTCTCATTCACTACTGCTTCAAGGGTTCTGGTTAGTCTACGTATTAATTTACTATTCTGGACAGGTCCTATAAAGAAGAAGAAACCTTTATTGAAGTCTTGATATTGTTCTAGAGTAGTTTCAGTTTGATCGACAATCGGGGACTCGATCTCCCTTCTAGGTCTGACGTGTACTAGATGTGTGTTTCTATGATAATCAGATGGGGCTAGAAAAACTGGTGGCAGTAGGAAGGCAATGTAACATGTTCCATCCCAATCGAGGGGCAGACGAACATATGCGGTCTGACCACAAACAAAATAAGAATGACGTGAGGCTTTGAAAATAGATTTCCCACTGTCACTATACTCGACAGTAGTAGTACAATCACTATGTCCTACATGTGCGGAACCATTCTTTCTGACACATAATTCGCCTTTGACTGGTAGTACTGAAATAGCAGGCAAATCTGGAGTAGTATCGGACTGAACATTCAAAACCATAAAATTCGAGGAATAATTACCTAAATCATATACTTCATTTTCTAGATCTAACCCTGTTCTATGGGAAAGACCTTGCTTGTCTGGAAAACATGTTCTATTCAGAAGGGACATATCATTGGAGGATGACGTTAAAGTGGACCATGCTCCACACGAACCATTATGTGAAAACGGATAAGGAAAGAGTGGCAGAACTCCCTTCGGTGTCTGGAAAGGGGGAAGTCGACCACACACCCAACAATTAGTGGCATTGCTGGTCTGGTGTGAATAGTGTAACATTCTGATGAATGTATTATTTCGCATAGCAAGACGATAGGATAGCTCGTGAGGAGGCAGATCACTAAATGTGTGCTCTACTGTAGCATTAGAAAACTTATTTACATGAGAAATTGGAAAACATAAATGTAATGCATAACTTGTGCAGGTAACCATTAAACTCACATATAATAGAAAACTTAGAACAATAATACATTTGATAGAGTTTTGACTAACTCTCTCACTATGGGGGTCTATCTCATACATGTCAGAAACCTGTCTAACCGTTTCACCCGAGAGGGACTTAGACAATTAAACTGGCTGACTTATTTTACTAGACCTGAGTTTCAATTTATACTCCTGCTGCGGAGTTTTCTCTAACAGAGGAACTTTAAGTTCAGAATTGAGTTCAGAGTCTCTTTTTAGGCAGTCTTTAAATTTTTGGCAGTCCTTTGCAAATGTTTTTTCACGAATTCCATGGAATTGCTTGATATGGGACAGATGGACCCATCCTTTCCTGCCCTCTAACTTCACAGCAGTCCTTGTAGTTAATAAGACGAGACGGGGCTCCTTCCAACGGGGCTCCAGCGGGCTTGAACGATCAAAATTCCGCACCAACACGAGGTCGCCTGGAATGACCTCATGCGGTTTCACTTCAGTATTGTCTGGAAATGCGGCGGCAACCTGTGAACGACAAGAGTGTAGGGCAGACATCAAGGAAGCTAGGTAATCTGTCAGCATATTACTGGAAACATCTGTAATACTGCGGGGTCTAGGTGTACCCCACATGTTTGGGGGGCGGCCGAATACGACCTCATACGGGGACAGACCTGATCTGGAATGTGCAACCATTCGCATGTAGAATAGAGCAACTGGCAGGGCTACTAGCCAGTCTACACCTTTCTCTTTACACACTTTTGCAATGCGGACTTTCAATGTCTGATTATGTCTCTCTACGAGACCGGCTGCTTCAGGATGGCGCACACAATGGAACTTCCACTGGTACCCTAAAAGAAGGGAAACATGTTTCATTAACTCAGATGAGAATGGCTGGCCGTTATCAGAATACACGACCCTAGGGAGTCCATAGCGGGGAAAGAATTCACGAACCAACTGCTTGGCAGTGGTCGCGGCTGTGTAATCTGGAACTGGATATGCTTCTGTCCACCTGGACAAAGCGCCTACAACTACGAGGACATACTTGAAACCTCGACATCGCTCCATCTGAATATAATCCATCTGGAGGACCTCAAAAGGGTGGTCAGGAGGTTGGAATCCACCTTGTTCCACCGGGACACTTTTACCTGGATTGAACTGGCAACATATCATACAGGTACGTACTTTCTGCTTGGCTGCTGCTCGTAAATGCTTGTTGAACCAAAGGTTCTGAATACTGTCTAACATAGATTTTTCTCCTAGATGTGCTGGACTATGTGCGGTATTAATAATGACTTGAACCATAGAGTCGGGGAGAAACCATGTGGCTTTTCCCTTCGTCACCCATCCCTGATCTGTCTGGACCCCTCCTTGTTCGGACCATTTCTTGATTTCATCGGGAGTGGCATGTAACTGTATGTCTATGACATCTTGTGTAGGGTCCTTAACTGTCATACAAGTTGTCGGATCTGGAGTGAGTGTCTGTGTCATGTTAACTGGAATGTCTGGGGTCTGAGCTGTAAGCTTGGCTGTTCGATCTGCTAGATCGTTACCTTGGGAAATGATATCAGTAACTTTCGTATGTGCTTTGCACTTCATGATAGCGATAGCTGTCGGTAAATGTATTGCATCTAACAGAGCTTGGATGAGGAGACCATGCTGAATCTTGGTTCCATGAGAAGTCATGAAACCTCTCTCCTGCCAGAGCACTCCGAAGTCATGTACGACTCCGAATGCGTAACGTGAATCTGTATATATGTTTACTTTCTGGTTCTTGGCACGTATGCAGGCTTGGGTCAGAGCAACTAGCTCGGCTGCTTGAGCAGACAGGGTGTCAATACGATGTGTTTCTATAACTTCAGTTTCAGTAGTCACTGCATACGTGGCTACTAGTTCTCCTGTACTTGTTCTCATACATGAACCATCCACATAAAGTGTCAGGTCAGGATTAGGTAATGCAATGTCTGTCAAGTCTTGTCTTGGCTTTGTCATAGTGTTAACTACTTCCACACAGTCATGTGTGGCAGGATTTGAAGTAACTGACGGTAACAGTGTAGCAGGATTTAGAATGTTGCAGCGTCTGATTTCTATGTGTGGCTGGAACAGTGTCAATTCATAACCTGTTAAACGTGCAATTGTCAAGTGCTGAGTCTGTGTTCGGTTTAAAAGAACTTCCACGGAGTGTGGAACTTGTACTGTCAGGGAGTGTCCTAACACTATGGAATCACTTTGTCTGATAGCTAGTGCTGTGGCTGCAACTGACTTGAGGCACGCAGGCAGAGCCTGGGCTACTGGATCTAATGTGCTCGAAAAATAAGCACAGGGCTTGTACTGTCCTGCTTGATCTTGTGTGAGAACAGATAATGCAGCACCATCACGTTCTGTGACAAAAAGTGTAAAAGGCTTACTGTAGTTCGGTGTAGCTAGAACTGGTGCTTGGCATAAGGCTTTCTTTAATTCATTAAAAACAAGTGTATGTTCCTGGGTCCAAGGGAGGACAGTCGATACGGCTGCCTCCTGTGTCGTTAACTGTATCAGTGGCTTGGCTAGAAATGCATACTGAGGAATCCATTGTCTGCAGTAAGAAGTGAGGCCAATAAAAGCTCGTACCTCCTTCTGTGTCTTGGGCTGTGGAAGACTCGCTATTAACTGGATACGGTCTGGTGTCAACTGCCTACCCCACTTGGACAGCAAGTGGCCTAAGTAGATCACTTGCTGGACACAGAATTGAAGCTTCGAAGGGGACACCTTGTGCCCCTGCTCGGCCAGAAAATACAGGACTGTAAGTGACGCACGCTCGCAGTCACGTTCAGAACGGGCTGTGATCAGTAGATCATCGACATACTGGAGCAGGGCAGTGTCAGTTGGCATGTGAATATTGTCTAGTTGTCTCTTAAGTGCTTGACTGTAAATGCTAGGACTTTCTGTGAAACCTTGAGGAGCCCGTGTGAATTTATAGCTTCTTCCATTTAAACAAAAACCGAAAAGGTACTGGCTGTCTGGATGAATGGGGACACTGAAAAATGCGTTCTTGAGATCGATAACAGTGAAAAATGTAGCTTCAGAATCAATGGCTGTCAATAGGGAAGAAATATCTGGGACTACTGGATACTGAGGTATGATACATTTATTAAGCTCTCGAAGGTCAATCACTAATCGATATACTGGAGGTGCACTTGGATCAGTACGTTTCATGACTGGAATGATAGGAGAATTACATACATTGGAGTCAGTTTCTACAACCACTCCTTGAGCAATGAGCTCGTCAATAATTTTGGATAAGGCTGCTACAGCCTCAGGTGGCAATCTATACTGTCTGATTCGTGGCAAAACTATACCTTGCTTGAGAGTCACACAATGGGGTGTGATTTGCATAAAACCTACATCAGTTGGACCTTGCGCCCATAAATGCTGCGGTACATTTAGTAATCTTGGATCAAAATCACGTAATACATAGTGACCTTTAAAGTCACGTAAAAACAATCGGACTCCTTCTGGGGAACAGCATATAACTGCACCTAATTCTTTTAACGTCTTAATGCCTAATAAATTTTCTGGACATGATTTCGTAAGTAACAAATCAGTAGTTCGGGACAATGGACCAACTTCTAGAGTAACTGGTTTTGAAATTTCATTAACAATCGGTTTTCCTGAAAATCCAAGGGAAACATTTCTAGAGCCTGAGAGCGGAGCCCCTGGAACCTCGTCATGACTGATAGTAGTCCTACTTGCCCCTGTATCAATCAGAAACTTTCTGTCTTTCCCTAATACTTGACTGTGTACATAGGGACCCTCTTGATCTACAGGTATCTCGATGAGAGGCAAGCCTACCTCCCTCTCTAGGCTGTTTCATGAATACTGTTGATACTCTGGATACTCTGACTGGGCATACTGGTACATCTGCTGTGTAACATGCTGTGTTGCAGCGATAGGCTGCGGTGCTGGAACTGTCTGTTGTGCATTCTGTGGTGACTGAGAAGTCTGTGAAACTTGTTCTTGTCTAGGCGGACGTGGTCTTTCTTTAGTCTTACCAGTAGCTATGTTGTGTTTCAGAACTGCACACTCGTTTATAAAATGACCTGGCTGTTTACAGTAATTGCAGGTCCCTTTAATGGGAGCTGCAGGATGACTGGCTTGATTCGGACCCCTCTTCTGACTGTCTTGTGGAACAGATTGTGCAACTAATACTTTCATTTTCGTGTCTTTCATACGTCTCCTTTCGTGATCTTGTTCTTCCCTGATTCTGTTCTGGTGATACTGGAGCATCTGAAGCATTTGTGACGGGGTATTAGCTTGCCAGGTACTTTCGACTTTCAAAACTCGATTTTTAACTTGTGGACTTGAATTCTCGACTAGTTTAGTAACAAAAAGATGAGGGTATGACTCGCTACCTGTCTTCAAACCACTGTTAATAATAAAACATTTTTCAAATCTGGAATAAAAATCACTAGCGTCTTCATCCTGTTTCTGTTTGCATGCTGAGATTGCATCCCAATCTTCCTTTTTCGTGACTAGTAACCTTGGTAAAACTTGTATCAATAACTCGGGCAATTCTTTACATTTGTCCCCAAGACCGGTACCTGGTACTCGTATATTATCTTCAGCTTCTAGAGCTGTCCAATCAATCTTTTTCTCTCCCACCTCCCATTCTTTTTCCTTGAGTTTTTCATATACCCCGGCGGGCAACAGGACCTTTAACATTTTAATGATATCAGGATACGTGTATTCTCCCATACGGAGCATGTCTTTTAATTCTCGATGGAACCCTGCTGGATCTTTGTCGTGACAGGGAATTAATTTCTTCATCTCTAAGAGTTCCATCTTTGTGATGGGGGTGTAAACAAATACTCGTTCTAGTCCACCACCCGTTCCTCTAACTGGATGTACTTCTCGTAACGGATGCTGTCTATCTATGTAGAATGGTTTACTTCCTGGAGGTGAGACGTGAACAAAATGCGGATTCAGGAACGTTCTATATTTGTGGCGCTGTTCTAGAATGATACTAATTAAATCGGTACCTAGACCTCTCCATCTATACTGGAGTAACTCGTTTAGAACATCATGTAACGGACCTGGATCAGAGTGCTGTCCCTCATACAGTGTAATGAGGTGCTGGATCATATACATACCCACCAGTCGCTGCTCGGCTGGGGGCAGTTTCAGAAACATTTGTGCCACTATTTCGTCTGGAAAAGTGGTAGAATCAGTGGTCCATCGGACTGCTGATCGGGCTAGTTCTTGTTCATGCATGGTACTAAGTTCACTATAACCGATTCGTGATTTCAGAATGTGATCGGTAGCTTGAAATACTTGCTCAAGAGAACCTTGTTCTGGTGCTGGAGGAGGAAAAACTTTATTGTGTTCTAGGCGTGAATGTCGGTCGGGAAGTCTAGTTCTACCTACATACGCTATTCTAGAGTGATTCTCGTCGTCTACCTCTTCAGTAGAAGAGTTGTCTTCTTTCTCGCTTACTTGTGCTGCTTTGCGTTTCTCGTGTAACCTTATTATTTCCTTACGAATTTTCTTGTACATACTCTCTATACTACCTAGTGTCTTGTGTCTTCCCTCGGCTATATGATCACTCCACCTTGTCAGGACTTTCATTTCGGTCGGATCTTTATCTGGATAATCTTGTTCCCTTATTAAACAATTAATCAGAAACTTTAATAGCATGAGCTGAGTCTCGGCTTTCCTTTGAGACATGGCTTCGCCAATACTTTCTGGGTCTGTTCCTGTACGGATGAAACGATATATTCTGTCTAGATCTTCTTTCATATCTGGTAGGGTGTCCAAATACTCGGTTACCCGTCTTACACGTAATGAATATATGACCATATTATCATCGCCTGGGACTGGATCATAACGGCATTCGGTGAGAGCTCGCTTGATATCTGCAACGGACTGGGGTTTGGGCGTACGCTGTAACGCACGTTCATGTAGCTCAAGTAACGTTACACGTTTGTGTTGGGGCGGGGTTCCCGGAGGACTTCCCCCCCGTGGCCCCTAGACTAGAATCATCGACGGGTATCGTACGGGCTGGGAGAGTGACGGATGTAGCGGGTACTTGTACTGTAGGCTGGACCGAGGGAACTGTAACAGGTGCTGTAACATTAACTGGACCCACGGGGCCAGCGACTGGAGGAACAGGAATCACATTATTTACAGGAGCTGGCGGAACAGGATTAGCATATTCTGGGACTGTGTCGTCCAAATAGGACGAGAGAAAAATATCAGCTGCGGTCGGTTTGTGACGTAGCTTAATCGGAACTAATGGCGGCGGGAAATTACTGGATGCTTCCGGGGTTGCTTTCGGCAAGCCCTCGGCAAGAAGAGGATACATACCCTTAATAAGGGCATTTCTCTGTCTGTCTGACTGTTCGGCTTTAACTCGTTCACCTATTTCGATTAATTCCCTTTCTTGGGCTCTTTCTGAGGATTCCCTACTTAACTCTGTTTTTCTGATTTCTTTTTCTGTTCTTTTATGAGATTCTTTGCGCCATAACTCGATGTCATCTTTCTGGGACTGTCTGGATTTCTTTTTCCATAATGCTTCTTCTACTCGCATGATGCACTCGGCATCCCATGTACCCGATACGGGCCATCTATATTTCTCTTCTAGATCTTTAGTATACTCGACCCATAAGTCTAGATATAATATGGCACTTATGCCATGCTTATGATACATAAAATGACCTGGACTGTCCCTAGGCGGGACAGGAACTGCTTCTTCGAGCAGACCTTTTCTGGTTTTTAACTGACGTAACTTCGAGAACAGAGGCATGACTTAGACTGGAATCTAGACACAATACAATACACGATAAACACAACAATAATTTGAAAACAAATCACTCATACCACGACATTGAAAACACATGAATTGACATTTAAAATAACAGTTCGGACAGAATATCACCTGGAATACTGAGAACAGAACACATGAATTTCTCGAGAACAGAACAGAACTTACTGGAATGACTAGATGCACTGCTAAAACAGTACGAAACTTACCGGTCTCATAAAGAGACACGTCAGGACCCGCATCCACCTAGGTGGACACTTCGTGTTGGATCTGTGTACCCAAACCCACGGACCAGAGACAAATTAATTGACCCTGTCTAGATACTACCCCATCAACGGTACTCACCGGGCAGCAAGAACGGAAGGCCTCGGACTGGACTGGACTGCTACGGCGACGGACGGACGAACTTCGGACTTCAGTTACAGGTGGGCCTCTGGATACCTCGGACCTTGGACTCTCGGCTTGGGCTCTGGTCGGGACTCGCCGCGTTCCTCCACCGCCTCGTCTGGATGCTGGACCGCAACCTCCGTCTCCTCCGTGGGCCTGAGGGATACTTGAAGCAGAAATATCTGCACGTGGCCGGTATGGTTCCGTCACGGCTGCAGAGGATCAGGGGGCCTGCGTGGCTTCTCCGGCTCGTGGGGAAAGGGCAAGTCCCTGTTCGGGCGCCATTATGTGGTAAATAAATAATTAATTACCGGTTCTATTTTTCAGGATACTCTATAAACAGATAGCTCAATAAATAAGAGTCAAGATTCGAGGTAGCTGGAGTCTACAGGCTTTAATTAGGCATAACAGGACAGGAACAGGACAGCCTGCATGGGAATAGGATGGCAGCTGCCGGGGACAGGATCTGGGAGCATAAGGGATAACTTTTAATAACAGTGCCCAATATTTATAGTTAAACAAATACATTACATTCAATACAGTAGGCGTAGCAGTGGGCGTGGTTTCGTAGCAGTCGCGAAAGATAAGGCATAAAGTGGGTGTAACAAGAGGCGTGTACAGGGCGTATACATAGACATGTGATGTAAACGTAACAGAATATGTCATAAACGGGGCGGAAACATGGAGGGGGCTACCTGGGCAGCTGGGACCTCTAACCTAGTGGTGCGCGCAAACTGGCAATGACGTGTTAGCAGGAAGAACTGGGGGCTACGACTTCTGCGCTAGAAGAGGAGACTAAAGTCTGGAGTGTCAGAGCGACATGTACCCAGGCATATCTAGTATCTGGTGTTTAGAGAACATATTGATAGAATCCAAAAGTTATCAGGGCAAAGGCTACTTGATACTAAGACTGGTGCATGCATTATTCTACATGTATTGTGTGTGCGAGGAATATTCTATGAATATTAATACAGTATTTCTCTTACATGGAGACATAAAGGCTAGACCATGACGGAAACTATTGATGCGATTCAGTAGCTTAGGAATGCAGAGAAGGAGGGCTGGACTGATAACTAGAAACATAACATACTCTTGGCAGACTGGGAGGCAGAGCCAGGCCGGGCCGGGCACTGCGAGACATGAAGTAAGTGAAGGGTCAGGGATACAGGTGGGGGCTGTATCGCTCCTTGGAGGGTTCAGGAGACAGGAACTGAATCTGAGTCCGGGCCCTTTTGAGGCCTAGAAACTGGGACAATTCAATGAATTAACGTTCACACTGTAAAACGTGGCAACGTAGGTTTACATAGGCCTAATATTCGTTGCTTTCACGAAGACTGGAAACTAGCATACTAGTGATGGACACAACTATAATTGCGTCTTTAATCGATCAGAGGGGAATATATGCATATCGATCATGCACATATAACATGAGATGGGGAACACGTAGGCACATACAACATGGCAAAATTTACTTTTCCACAGGACTGCGGCATTCTGTACAATTTGAAGCCGATGGCAGAGGCCTGCGGCAAGTCCAACATACAGGCCATTGGCATAATCCAATTGCGATGTAATTAATGCTTGGACTATTGTTTTCCTTGTGTTACTGGGTAGGAAGTTAATAAGTTTTTTACCATCCTTATTTTAGAAAAACAGGCGACAGATACCGTTTGGACTTGAGTGTGAAAAGAGAGAGCAGAGTCCCACCTGACTCCGAGATTCTTTACGGATTCTTCGGGGGTGGGGGGTGAGCTTAAATCATGTGGCCACCACAAGATGGAATCCAGCGGGGATGATTGGTTGAAAAAAAGAACCTCTGTCTTTTCCGCGTTAAGTCGGAGACAGTTGTTATCCATCCAACATACGACTTTACGCAAGCAGTCTTTTAATGGGTCAAATGTGGTGTCTGAGATGTCTTCATATGAAAAGAGCAGTTGGATGTCATCCGCGTATGAGGTGGCTTTGATTCCCAACTGGGCGATCAGCTCGGCCAAAGGGGAAAAGTAGACATTAAAAAGAAGGGGACTCAAGGAAGAGCCCTGAGGGACTCCCCACTTGAGCGGTCGACTCTCTGAGGTGAAAGGGGGGGGTAAACACTGCCTGGGTGCGATTGGACAAGAAGGATGACACCCATTTCAAGGCCTGGACTTGGATACCTATCGAGTGAAGAAGGTTGAGGAGAACAGAGTGAGAGACGGTGTCGAATGCTGCTGATAAGTCCAGCAGCACCAACACCGCCCTCGCCCCTGTATCTAATTTCCATCGGACAGCGTCCGCCATCTCAATCAGTGCCGATTCCGTACTGTGGCCCTGTCTAAATCCATGCTGTGAATTATGGAGTGATCCTTGAGTTTCCAAGAAGTTCGCTAGCTGCTGTTGTACCAGTTTTTCTAGTACCTTCGCGGGTGCTGGCAACAAAGAAATGGGCCTGTAATTGGCTGGCTCATTAGGATCAGCGTCAGCCCTTTTCAGGATAGGGATAATGCGCGCGTGTTTCCACGAGTCCGGAAAGACGCCAGTACTCAAGGAGTCATTCCAAATACTATTCAGAGCTGGATTGAGTATTGGGGCAAGGGCTTTATATTGTTTGGCCGGCCAGGGATCTGTTGGCGAGCCAGATCTACAGCTAGAAAGTTCGACAAGTGAACAATCCAGGGGAATCTTAGCGAACTCTGAAAAAATCGGAGAAGGAACAGGACGGGATTGTGAAAGGACTATGGGGTTATCAGCAGTATAGGTAGGATTTTTACAGGGAAAAGAGTCGTAAGTAATGGCTATTTTTTCCTCAAAAAAGTCTGACAAACGGTTGCAAAGTAATTGAGATACCTGTGACTGGCGTGTGAGGGCTGAGGGATTTGTAAAGGATCTAACTGTATTAAAAATTTCCCTAGCAGAGCCTTGGGCATTGTTAATTTTCTCCTCTAAATAAGCTCTTTTGTGATCTAAGATCTTTTTCCTATAATTTTTCAAAGCAGATTTGTATTCCAGTTTACTATCTGTGGAGTATGATAGTCTCCAACGTCTCTCCAGATATTTACAGGCAGACTTACATTTTCGAAGTTCATCTGAGTACCACGGTGAAGAAGGGGCAGAACGATATGTTTTGATCGGCCTGATTGGAGCAATTGAATCTATAGCCGAAGTGATCCAGCCATTAAATTTGATCAGCCTGGAGTCTAAATCGGTAGCCTCGCTGGGGGTCGTCGATGCCAGTTGCACTCTTAAGCTTTCGGGACTAATCTTGCTCCAGTTACGTCCAAGAGTTTTAGCTAAAACTTGAGGTCTTACTTGCTGAGGTAACAAAATAGAAAAGGGAATAAGATAATGGTCGGACCAAATCACGGGATAAGGATCTTCAGTGATAAGACCAGCATGATTGGAACATATAAGGTCAAGGGTATGACCCGCTTTATGCGTAGGACGAGAGATCAGAGGATTTAATCCGCCAGCAGAAAGCGTGTTAAGAAAATTAGTGCTTATTGGATCGAGTACGTCTTCCACATGGAGATTAAAATCACCAAGTAAGGTGAAATTAGCATACCGTAGGCTAGCCTGGAGAACATAATCCAGGAAGTCTGGAAGGAATGCGGTTTTAGATTTGGGGGGGGGGGCGGTAGACTAGTAGACCTGTGAGAGTAGAATTAGCAGCTAGTTGAATGGAAAAAGGGAGAGCATCTATGGCTTCTATCTGTGTATAAGGGAAGGAAGCGACAGTCCAAGAGGATCTATAAACAATGGCAACACCTCCACCACGTGTAGGTGTTTGTCTATTAGCACAAAGAATATGATACTCAGGAGGGATAGCCAGAGACAAGGCGGGATTTGTTTCGTCCCCTAACCAAGTCTCTGTTAAAAAGAGAATATCCCAATTATTATCCGAGAGGGATTGAGCTATGTCCAACGAGTGTTTGACAAGAGAGCGGCAGTTAATAAGGCCTGCCTTGATGGTAGTATTTTTATGACAAGATAGAGGGCATTGAAAGGTGGTTTGAGGAGGGATAAAAGTCACTGAAGTGCTATCTGCATGGTCAGGTTTACAGGGAATGCACGGAAAAGTGCGGGTAGTAAGGGCAGAAGGGATATTATGGAAAAAATCACAGTATTGTGGCCTTAAATTAAGTAGAGTGCTCCTGTCATACCTGAATGAGGAAAGTATAACAGACTCGGCATGATGATTAGCCACGGCCGCGGTCTGGTCGCGGACGGGCGCAGATGGGCAGGACTGTGGCACAACTCCGGCACAGATCCGGCGCGCCCGCAAAGCGCGTCCGCTGTGCGGAGTCATGCCTCTCCCTTTTATAGTGTCCGTCAGGGTGCGTGGTGACGCAACCCCACACAAAGATGGCTGCTACAGATTTCGCCCCGCCCGGGACCCCGCTGTCTCAGCCCTGAGTCGGCTGGTGCAAGTCTGGGTCTCCGAGGGGCACAGGAAAGAATCAAGGGGTACCACGCTTTCCAGTCAGCTGTGGACCAGATGGAACGATAGTGGCGCTGCTGTCAGCGTATAAAGTGTCAGCGTTGCATGAGTTAAAATGATGCCGAGTGTCAGGTAAGGGTAGTGCTAGAATATTAAAATGCAAATAAGGCAAGCAGTAAATTAAAATAAACAAAACAACACAACCTCCCGGCTTCCGCCTCAGGAGGAAATTACAATCACGCTAGGATATGCGCCTATGTCAAGGAGCCCTTTTATAGTGTCCGTCAGGGTGCGTGGTGACGCTTCCCCACACAAAGATGGCCGCTACAGATTTCGCCCCGCCCGGCACCCCGCTGTCTCAGCCCTAAATAGATCTTTATCCCATCCTGATGCATACCTCCTTGAAGCCTGTGTGCCATCAACGTCCACCTTCCAGTCACTTTTATACGTAGTTCTTCCACCAGGCCCTTTGCGTCACTTCTCCCTGCCAACAGGCAATTGAGTTACCCCTCCTAAGAGTTCAGTATAGCGCTGAAAAGTCACCTTTGGCATCTTGAAGAAAAAAGGATTACTACCAGGTCTGCTAAAGATACTTATATAATAATATACTGAGGAACAGCTTCCTTTTTCTTTGATAAATAAAGATACTTATATGCCATGGTTGTAGGTTCCGTTGGCTAAATACAACTTTGGTATTCACTGTCATTGCCAATTATGACCACAGACTTGGCAAAACTACTCCATACAACAGCCTTTTGTCTAAATTCTACAATTGAGGAGAGTGCTGCAAAAAAATTGAATAATACCTTAGTGTTATTGCACTTTTAAAAATGTGTTAAATATGAGAAATGTAGAATATGTTTTAGGAAACGGTCCTAGTTTAGATCTGCTCTTATAACCTATAGTGCTATTGTAAGTAGAAATTCCTTTCCTGTAATTTATACGTTATTTATAAATAAGGTTCCCTATTTTCTGTTTTTACTGATTTTTACATATAAATACAGACAGAAAACCATTAATTTTCCTGTCTGTATTTATTTTTGAAATGTGCATAAAGATGGAAATTGGGTTGTTGTTTGAGTGATTCTATATGCTGTCAGTCATGACTGCCAAGCCAATAGCTGTGCGGATTAACATATGAGGGGTTAAAAAGGAAAGTTGTTTTTTGGCTAAAACTGAAGTAGATATGTACACGGCTAATACTAAAGCTTCCATGTTTTCATACAAGTGCATTGATTTGTCATCTGTGGATGTTCATATCAACGTAACCTGTCAGATTCTAGCATGAGTTCACATTTATCAGTTAACTACATGTGGAAATTTTCACAACGCAAAATAAATATGGATAAATACACGGAAACATAAAAAAAAAACACCATAAAACTGGGAGCCCTATTTATAAAGCATGGGTATTTAATGTCTTGTCTAGGAGTTCTGTATTTATTGACGTTGTTTTTCTTTGGATTTTGTTTTTCTTATCAACAAGCAATGATATCACTAAAAATATTTGAAAATCTGATTTACTTCTGATAATTCGTACTAAAGGCCTACCCTTTGGTTACACAGATGGTGGTTAAGACCTTTATGGACATGGATCAGGACTCTGAAGAAGAGAAGCAACAGTACCTTCCTCTTGCCTTACATCTTTCATCAGAATTCTTCCTCCGGAATGGAAACAAAGATGTCCGTCTTCTGGTGGCATGTTGCTTGGCCGACATCTTTAGGATCTATGCCCCAGAAGCTCCCTACACATCCCATGACAAACTCAAGGTACACCTAACCAGATTAAGTTGATGGGTGTGTTACCGTGGCTCGTGTTGCTTGAAATTGTTGTTTTCTGTACATGCATATTTTAAAAATTACTAATGTCCCTGTTTTTTTTTCAACAGGATATATTTTTGTTTATAACGAGACAACTTAAAGGTTTAGAAGACACCAAGAGTCCACAGTTCAATAGATATTTTTATTTATTAGAGGTAAAGTTCAATTTAATTTGTTACTGTAAATAAACATTAAAAAAAATATATTATATGTGCACCTTTCATCCCAGCTATGTTAAGTATTAGATGGTGCTTCATAGCAAAATCTGAACCTTTTACCAGAAACTTACACATCCTAAACCAATTTCAAAAATGGTTTTGTAAATTCCAGATGGGAAACAAACTTAAAACTACTCTGCACTAAATGATCCGCAAGGCAATATTCACTGTAAAAGGTCAAATACACCCACTACTTTTATAAAAGACAGAGCACACACTGCAGTGTCCATACAAAAAGTATTACTACGTAGGGAGCAAGGCTTACAAACTACATGGAACGCAAAGTGAGCTGCTTCTACAGTACAGGAAATGAAATGTGAGTGTAAAACCCACAATGATCTTCCAGATAAAATCGCCACGGTTTCCATTTATACAATGTAGTTTAAATGAGAGAGGATGCATATATTGATGAACAAGCAGTTATTGGTTCATGGATTAATGGCTCATCTGTATGTTGGATGAAAGAATGAATATTTGATAGGCCAATAAGGAGGCGGATGAATGAATGTTTGGATTCTAATGCATCTGAGGTGCCAAATGCACATTGCACACGTCTGTGAAATCTAATTGCCACAATAATTCTGTTAGTAGATCTTTTAAATTTACACAGTCAATGGCAGATCTAGTAGTATCCATTGTAACAAAATTAGAGAAGTCTATTAGGACATGTGCCTTAAAGACCCAACAGCCCTTCTTAATACAAAAATAAGACTTTCCCCCAAAATTGGGGTGATAAGGCTTGATCCTACCATGCTACATTTGAGCAACTTCAGTAAGCCTCTATTCATATGCGGCAGACAAACTGGATGCTTCTAAGAGAAAGAGTGAGAGGGGTCAAGCATGGGTTGTTTAACGACCAAGACATCTCAGAACCCAACATATAATAGATAAATATAACGAGATGTCTGGTCCAAAAAGCTATTTGTGTGTCGTGTAGAGACTGAAAATCAGAGGGACCATGTAGCCACAAACAAATAGCTTTTTGGACCAGACATCTCTTTATATTTATCTATAAACTGGATGCTTCGCCAGAAAGAATCTGATCACACGGTGTACCATGAAAAAGTGAATTGAGTAGTCCAATCTCCTCTTACTAGATGCAGAAAACCTTTTCACCCAGTTAAAGACTGATTTTCTGCTTTGAGTGTTTTCTAGATCAGATTGTGTCAAAATTTTGACTTGGTGATGGAAAGCTATTGTGCTCCGACAACTAAAATTAGCATGATTGCACATTTGGGAATACACTGCTTCTCTTCCAGGGGATTCTCATCAATAGTCATAAGCATTAGAATATTCCCGCCCATGCGCGGGACCCCGGAAACACTAAATTATTATTATTATTATTATTTTTTTTAATTAACTTTATACTTTATTGCATATATACTTGGCACACAGCTTGTACAGCCCACAACCCTGAGGCCGGCAGCAAACCACTTCATCACAGTACTTCAAACCAGTTAGCAAGTACACGGCCTGTATGCCAGCATCCCGGGGGCCTGGCGGCAACAAGGGTTGAGCACATAAATGCATAGTACCTGAATGTCCGAAGACTGACCACAACAGTCACACCCTGATGTCATACAACGTGGCCATGATGTGTGCGCCCTCACCGGCCTCTTCTATATTGGTGTGTGGATACTACAGAACCATCGAGTGTGTAGGCCAGGAGGTAGTGTACCGTAAATAGAACTGTACAAAGAACCAACCCCCCCCCCCCAATAACTCAACACCCACTCCCTCCCCAGTAGACCTCCCACCCAAGGTGTGCCAGTGTCCTCAGCGTGTGTACAATGTTCGAGTCGTCCGTGTGTCTAATGTCAGTTCTAGTGACCCTCCCCACAGAACGAGTCCAGTGTATTACCAATGCCCCAGTGTGCATCATCCCCACCCCGCGTCACATCCCCGTTCACCAGTAGGTCAAGCTCCCCTTGTGTAGCGCCGCGGCTCCCTGTAAGACAGACCCCCTCTTGTATGTCGGATGCCTCCCTAATCAGGCACGACATCGCACTCCAGGGAAACACTAAATTATATGTGCCCCACACATATATAACCATATATATATATATATATATATAAATAATATAAATATATATATATATATATATATATATATATATATATATATATATATATATATATATATATATATATATATATATATATATATATATATATATATATATATGCAATTGCAGCCTAATAAACATCAGAGCTGAATATGCAGTAAAGAATTTCCACCATACATGAAAGAAATGCATTAGAAACATGAGAAACAACAACAAAGCTTGTTAAGAAACTGTTTTAATGCTCAGAAAACAGTAGAAATTCTCAGAAAGCACTGGAAGCATAGAAAGCTCCCAGGCTGCATTGCAAATACCCAGTCTAAAAAGAATGAACAGCTAACCTGTAGCTTCATAGCAGTAAACTGACACTGTGCCTTTAAGGCACTCCCGACCCCCAGCTTCCCATCATGCTTCAGGGGAGACAGTTAGGTCAGTTGTTCTTTCCGGCTCCTTCTAGAAGGATCCTGGCAACACAGCTCCACTTCTTTTCTAATTTCTGTCAGAAAATTCATTATTTTTCACAACTTTTATTGCTTACTTCGACGTCTTTTGACTTTAGAAGTCAGTAGCTGTCTTTTTTTGACAGGTTTGGGCATTTTTCAGCTTTTAAAATGTCTTCTCTTTTTGACTCTTGCCCTTGTGGGAAAAAGAAGGCCAAGTCAGACGCTCATGAGGTCTGTATTCTCTGTCATCCCAAGACCTGTCCTCTTTGCCAGACCCTTACCAGTAGAACTTTGAAAGAAAGGGCGAGGATTCGCCTTTATGGTCTGGCAGGAAAATCTAGAGGTAGGTCCCCTGTGAAGAAGGGATCCAAGAGGCCTAGATCCACTTCTAGGCACAAGTCCTCGAGTCCCTCGTCCTCAGCGTCGGGCTCGGCGCTGAGAAAAGACCTTCAGGAAGGACATTTATCGAAGAAAAGACCATCGACTGCGTGCTCGCTGTAAAAAAAAGGTCGTCGTCGCAGATCCGGGATCCTCCGCCATCGTCAACTCGACGGCGATCGACGTCGACGGACAAGTCTCCTCCGCTGTCGTCAACCCGGCGGCGATCGGCGTCGAGGTCCAGGGACCCTCCGCCGTAGTCAACCTGGCGACGATCGGCGTCGAGGAACAGAACCCCTCCGCCGTCGTCATCTCGACGTTGATCGCTTCGAGGAGTAAAGTCCCTCCGTCTGTGTCGGCAGGACGCTCTAAGTCGAGGGAAGGCTCTCTTCGATCATCGCAGTCCCAACAGCGATTGACGTCGAGTGCACGGACCCCTCCGCCGTCGCCACATCAGCGGCGATCGGCGCAGAGACGTGGTTCTCCAGCGTAGTCTCGGCGATGCTCAGCGTCGAGGGATAGAAGAACCCCTCCACAGCCTGCTCGGAAGCCTTCGACGTCCAGGAGGCGTTAAACGTCGACGGACAGACGCCGTTCGAGGTCGAGAGAGCATTCTCCAGCTCGCCGCGGGTCGCCGTCGAGGCGACGTTCGACGTCGGGCAGACGGCGGGACCATCGACCGCATACATCGCCGTCGAGAGCACGCTCGACGTTGAAACGCCTCTGCGAGGTCGAGGGATGGTTCTGTGGGGCTAGTAACGGAGTCAGCCTCACGCCACTCGTCTTCTCACTCTGCCAGAAGCAAATCTGCCTCTCCAGAAGTGGCTGCTCGCGCCCGAAGGTCTCCCTCAAGATCCAAGGAGGCCCAGACAGCTGCTAGAGTGTCCCAGAGAGGGCAACTGCCTTTGAGCCACTGGCGGGACTCTGGCGCTACAAAACGCATGCAGGAGTATGCCAGCTTTGAGCATCGATCACCGCTTCAGAGACTGGTTGAAGAGGCAGACAGGGAAAGCCCCCCCAGACGCAAATCTCCTGAGAGAAGGGACGTGAGATCGCGTTCTCCGAAACGGGAGGAACACGTCGGAAGGTTGCAGGAGCGGAGACGCAAGGAACATCGGCGGAGGAGAAGAACACCATCTACCTCCTCTACTTCCTCCACCCGCTCCTCCAGGAGGAGGAATTACTCCCCCACACTATCGGACAGCCCTATTTCCAGGGTCTCTCCCATAGATGACATCAATACCTACCATGATGTCCTGCAGAGAGGTGCCAAGAAACTCAATATCGAGATGTCAGTCCCGCAAGTCCCGACTACGGTGATTTTCGAGACGCTCCACCAGAAAGTGGCATCTCGACCTCTGCTTCCGTTGGTTCCGGGGATCCTGGACCCCGTCATGGACACTTTTTGGACTCCAGCAACCATAAAAGCAGTGCCGGCGCGTCTTCTAAAAAAAAGTACAAACCGGCTTCATCGGATCCGGTCTTTGTCAGAACGGATCCACCTGCAGACTCTGTGATTGTGGCGGCTGCCAAAAAGACTTGTGCGGTGTAAGCTTCCTCTTCTGTGCCGCCTGACAAAGAGAGCAGATCCCAAGACTCATGGGGTTGTAGAGCCTGTACATCTGCTGCTTCCTCTCAAGGTTTCCAGTGCCGCTGCGTTGCTTGGCCGTTATGACAGAGCGCTCTGGGACTCTTTGGAACGTTTTAAAACCAAGCTCCCCAAAGAGGATCAAAAGGATTTTGATGAGATTGTCACGGAGGGTTCCCTGGTGGCTAATCAGCTGATTAGTACGGCGGCGGATGGTGCGGTGCTCTCTGCACATTCCTACGCGCATGGAGTATGTGCCAGGAGGTCGGCCTGGTTGAGACTCACAGGCCTGAAACCTGATACACCAGCATAGGATTCTCAACCTCCCTTTCTCTGGCTCCTCAACCTCCCTTTCTCTGGCTCCTCTCTCTTCGGTACTCACGCAGAAGAAGAGATGACAAGGATGAAAACCGAGTTAGACACTGTCAAAGCGGTTGGTCTAGAGTAGAAGAAAGAATTCAAGCGCCGCTACAAATCTAACCAACGCAAGGGGCCTCACCGGAGGGTTCAAACCCCTCAGTGGTCCCAAGGCAAGACCCAGAACAAACCTCAGTTTTGAGGAGGGAAGTCTAACCGAGGTAGAGGTGGTCAACAGCAGTCCTCTGCCACTACGAGAGGTGGCAAATCATGAACAGTGTCTTCCTCTGCCACAGTTACCCACTCCAGTGGTAGGAAGCGTATCTCAACATCTAGCAGAGTGGGTCAGCATCACAAAAGATCGCTGGGTGCTGAATATACTGAGGAATGGATATGCACTTCGTTTCTGTGCGCGTCCACAGGACATTCTGCCGAAAAAGTCACGACCTCATCAGTTGCCTTTGCTTTGAAAAGAGGTGAGAGCTCTTCTTCAAAAGCAGGCGACAGAAGAGGTTCCGCCCTCGCAAAGAGGAAGAGGAGTTTATTCCAGGTACTTTCTTGTCCCCAAAAAAGATGAGGGCAAGTTTCGACCTATTCTGGACCTTCGACTTCTAAACAAGTTTATAATCAAGGAGAAGTTTCGCATGTTGGCCCTTCACCAAATATGTCCACATCTTCAAGTCAGCGATTGGATGTGTTCGGTGGACCTCCAAGATGCGTACTTCCACATCGCCATTGCAAAACACCACCGCAAGTACCTGAGGTTTGTAGTCTGCCACAAACACTACCAATACAAGGTTCTGCCCTTCGGCCTCAAGTCAGCACCGAGAGTCTTCACCAAGTGCATGGCGGTGGTGGCAGCTTTCCTACACAAAAAAGGTCTCTTCGTCTACCCATATCTAGACGACTGGCTGCTGAAAGGTCCATCTCCGCAGCAAGTGAGTCACGATTTTCAGACCTGCCTACGACATCTGCACGAGCTTGGCCTCCATGTCAACAAGGACAAGTCAGTGCAGACTCCCACTCAGAGCATCCACTATCTTGGCTCCGTTCTGGACACAAGCGTGGGAAGAGCGTATCCTTCGGAGGAGAGACTGTCCTCAATACGACAGAAATGCAAGCTTCTGCTCCAGGAACAGCATCCGACGGTCCGGCAGGTGGCATCTCTGCTAGGATCCATGGCGTTGTGCATTTTCCTCATCCCCCACGCCAGGCTGCGGATGCGTCCCTTGCAACAATCTCTAGAGGACCAGTGGGATCAGGCTACAGGTCGATGGGAGGATCGAATATCTCTCCCAGGCTGCGAAATCCTCCCTCTCATGATGGACTCAACAGCGCATTCTGATGGTGGGAGTTCCTTTTCATCAGCCCCTCCCTGTACAGTCCATAGTGACGGACGCGTCTCTCCGAGGCTGGGGGGCGCACATGGGATGCCTCCAGATACAGGGACGGTGGTCGACCAAGGAGCAGTCCTACCATATAAACATGCTGGAGCTTCGAGCGGTCCATCTGGCTCTGAAAGCTTTTCTGCCTGCCATAGACTCTGATTCGGTGCTGGTCCAGACCGACAACACGACGACCATGTTCTACCCGAACAAGCAGGGCGGAACCCGGTCGCGTCCTCTCTCCCTGGAGTCACAGGCGATATGGCACTGGCTTCTCGCCTGGAACCTAGCAGTAGTCGCGGTGCACCTGCCAGGCGAGCTAAACATCAAAGCAGACGCACTCAGCAGGCACTTCGAAGACCAGCCAGACTGGGTGCTGCACGACGAAGTGGAGGCAGACCTCTTCCATCGGTGGGGTCGTCCGGAAATCGACCTTTTCGCAGACGTCAACACAAAATGCCACACCTTCGCGTCCAGATTCCATCGTCCAGGGACACGAGGGAATGCACTTTTGATGGACTGGTCAGGGACCTTTGCTTATGCTTTTCCTCCTCTGTCCCTGATCCCAAAGGTGGTGTCCAAGCTCCTCAGATCAGACATGACCATGATCCTGGTAGCTCCGGATTGGCCACGGCAGTGGTGGTACCCGGACCTTCTTCATCTGTCGGTACTTCCACACAGGAGGTTGCCCTGCAGGCCGGACCTTCTGTCCAAGAAGGGGGTTGGGGGGATTCTTCATCCCAACCTTCCCTCCCTGAACTTAACCGCATGGCTCCTGAGGTCATCCAATACGGACATTTGAATCTGCCTCCTGATTGTATGCATATTTTGAAAGAAGCCAAAAGGCCCTCCACAAGGACGTCTTACGCGTTTAAGTGGAAGAGGTTTTTTCTTTGGTGTAGGGAACGTCACCTGGATCCGACCAAGGGCCAGGAGGATGTTATTCTCCCTTACCTCCTACACTTAGCTAGATCTGGTCTTAAGTATGCTTCCATCAGAGTGCATTTTTCTGCCCTACGGCCTACAGGAAGTCTCCTACGCAGCCTTCTTTTTTCTAGATGGAAGTGGTTAAGGACTTCTTGCAGGGGTTAAAGAAAGTTTACCCCCCCGTTCGAAGCACTTCTCCTCCATGGGAGCTTAATTTGGTATTGTCCAAACTGATGGGTCTCCCGTTTGAACCAATGCATCGGGCCTCCCTGCAACATTTATCCTGGAAGGCCGCCTTTCTGGTTGCCATTACTTCGGCTCGCAGAGTCAGCGAGATCCAGGCACTGTGCACCAATGAGCCTTACACTGTGTTCCATCACAACAGAGTAGTGCTGAGGGCCCATCCTTCTTTTCTCCCTAAGGTGGTGTCTGATTTCCACATCGATCAGTCCATTTCCTTACCGTCTTTCTTTCCTAATCCTGCATCCCAGGCTGAGCAGGCTCTTCACTCTCTAGACCTCAAGAGGGTACTTACGTTTTACCTTAGTAGTACTAAAGGTATAAGAAAGAGGGACCAGTTATTTGTCAACTAAGGCGCCATGAGAACAGGGTTTCCTGCAGCGAAAAGATCCATTTCTAGATGGATTGAATCCTGTATCACCTTGGCATACGAGCTGGCGAAAAGGCCCCTACCTTTACCTCCCAAAGCGCATTCCACCAGGGGGAAAGCGGCCACGGTAGCTTTCTTGCATGACATCCCTATGTCTGAAATTTGTAAGGCTGCGACCTGGAAATCAGTTCACACCTTTACGAGGCACTACTGCCTAGAATCTGATTCCAGGGCTGATGCTCAAGTAGGCCAGGCCTCTTTGAGGCATCTGTTTGGATAGGGCTCTATCCTACCTTGAGTTTTTTGCCCGAGCGTTCTTATCATGTATTTTCCTTTGCCCGCAGGGAGATGAGGTGAGGCTTGCTCACCTCATTATGGCTATTGATGAGGATCCCCTGGAAGAGAAGGATTAGTTAGTTACCTGTAAACCTAGTTCTTTTCCAGGGGTATCCTCATCAAAGTCATAAGCAACCCTCCCGCCTCCCCGGGCAAAGGATTGCTATTTGTTTGGAGATATTGTTAGCCTATGTTCCATGGTTTATTCAGTCTCCGCAAAGAACAACTGACCTAACTGTCTCCCCTGAGGCATGATGGGAAGCTGGGGGTCAGGAGTGCCTTAAAGGCACAGTGTCAGTTTACTGCTATGCAGCTACAGGTTAGCTGTTCAGTCTTTTTAGACTGGGTATTTGCAATGCAGCCTGGGAGCTTTCTATGCTTCCAGTGTTTTCTGAGAATTTCTACTGTTTTCTGAGCATTAAAACAGTTTCTAAACAAGGTTTGTTGTTGTTTCTCATGTTTCTAGTGCATTTCTTTCATGTATGGTGGAAATTCTTTACTGCATATTCAGCTCTGATGTTTATTAGGCTGCAATTGCTTATTTTTATATATATATATATATATATATATATATATGTTTATATATATATATGGTTATATATATGTGGGGCACATATAATTTAGTGTTTCCCGGCTCCCGCGCATGGGCGGGGAATATTCTAATGCTTATGACTTTGATGAGGATACCCCTGGAAGAGAACTAAGATTACAGGTAAGTAACTAATCCTTGTGAAAGGACACGCTCACTTACACAATTTCTTGCTGAATACAGTTGCTGTCTCTCTCTCTGGCAGCTCGGTCCCTCCCTCAGTACCATATACAGTCACACTTTTTCACAAATTGTTGCACTTTCCCACACAATCTACTTACGGTCTTATTGGGGCCAGAGTACTCTTCTTTGTCCATTAACCTATGTAAATGAAATTGCTATAATGAAACTGTATATTTATTTCCCGGATGAACACCTTACCTGCTGTTCACTTTAACTATTCTGCCCAATTTGTTTTATCCATTTAAGACTAAAACCATTAAATAGAGAACATTTAACTTAAGAGATTGCCAACAGAAACGTATTCATGCAGGAGACCGGCCTCCCGAAGATTTCTGTCAATCAACTATGCCCATGAGTCGAGTATGCTTCCCATACCAGTCTTCTATAAAGTAGTGTAGCTGTAAATTCTGAGAAACTGGATATGAAGCTGGCTTTGAATGGATATTAAAGCAGAGATGCCTTTAAACAAACTGCTTTGGTCTATATAAGTAAGTTGTCCTGCTATTGTGTAGCATTCACTGATAACTTTAATAACTCTTCAAATAAGCACCACTAGCATGTATGGATTTTCTTTTACCTTTCCCACTACTAGATCATAGCTCTCCCAGTTGAGGAAGAGAAACTAACAATAGGAAACATGTAAAACAAGCTGATGTATAGGCATTTTGTCTTTCTCAAATTCGGTGCTATTATATACTAATCTGACACTAGATGCCTGCCTGGCCTAAAGATCAACACTGAACCATACTCTCAACTAATACATTTTGGCACAGCTCCAAACGAAAATTCACAGTCTAATTTTAACATTTAAAGATCCTCATAAAGGACAGTTATGTAGGTTAAAGCTCAACACTTCCAGATTCACACCAGGCTGAGGATCATTTATTTATTTATTTAATTTAAAAAAACAACAAAAAAACAACCGTAACATTGCCACCTGATGCATGGAATGAAACAATTAAAGAAAAACCCAACAGTGCAAACAATACTGTGTATAGTAGGATAACCAAACCAAAAAGGCTCTCGACCCCCACCCTGCACCCCTACTCATGGCTGACGCCTAACCCCAACTGGCAGTGTGCCTGTCGCCCCTTAAACTAAACTACTGACTAACTAAAAGTAGAAAAGGAGGCGGTTAGGACCCCTTCCCCACACCCCGCTCTGGGTCCATGTCCACTCATAGTCAAATCAAAACAGAACATTTGGGTTAAACCCACTACCTGTCGCTTTCAAAAAGTCCCAGACAGCCTGCGGCCACCATCAATCCTCTTCCTGTGTCTGTCATCTCCGTCGTGCCTCTCTTGTCTGTTTGGGGGACGGCTTTCCAACCAGTCTGCAGCCACTTCCGGGATGTCGCAGAACCAAACTCTCCCGTCCGCCTCCACTCTCAACCAGGCTGGGAACATCTTTGCGTTTTTCAGTCCTGCATCTCTGAGCTTCTTCTTTACTCCGAGGAAACTTTGGCGCTGTTTCTGAACAGTTTGAGTAAAATCCGGGAAGAACGAGAGCGTGGCATTTTCATAGCGAAGGGGACCTCCTGATCAGGAAGCCTGCAGGATAGCGTCTCGGTCCCTAAAATGTAACACCCTCGCAATCATGGGGCAGGGGGTCCCGGCTTGGGTTTCCTCCCCCGGAACCCTGTGTGCTTGTTCGATTGAGAAGAAGTTGCTTAGCTCCCTGGGCTTCAGATGGACGATATCTTCGACGAATACGTCTGGGGCCCTCAGCCTTCTCGGGAACACCAATAATGCGAACATTGTTGCGCCGAGCCCTCCCCTCATATTCGTCCAGCTTCCGGTTGGTCAGGGCGCCAGAGGCTTGGAGATCCCGTACTTCCTGCTGGAGCTGCTCCACGTCGTCCGTTAAGCTAGCGGTCTTGATATCCAGAGGCTTCATTTTCTCACTCGCCTTAGTGAGATCAACTCGTATGAGATTGACCTCAATGGTGACCGCATCTAACTTATTGTCCAGCGACTCCATCTTTTGACCCAGGGAGGACTTCACGCCATCTATAGCTGCCTTCACGTCAATCAGGGTCGGTTCAGCCGTCGGGTCGACAGACTCCCCTCCGCTCGACTGAATCCGTTTAGACTCTGGCAGTGACCCCCGCAGCACTCTCCGACCCTCTCCGCTAGACACCAGCGACCGCCGATCCGCACCAGGGCCCGACCGGCGACTTCCGGTTTGCGGCCCCGGTGTTATTAAACTTGAGGCTGGCTCTCCCGTCTAAGCCAGTTTCTCGGCTCCAGCCAGCACCAAGGCCTCGGAGGGCGCGCCGTCTATCTCCGCCCCCCGATGGCACAGCAGCAGGAATAGTCACCGCTCACCGTCATCTGAGTAGCGGCGGGGTCAGCGATCAGGTTGAGTTCAGGACAATAGGAATGGGGGACAGGTCCAGGGGAGCTGAGGCTTCATGAGGCCATCTTTGACCGACGCATAGCTCCTGCCCTCCTGAGGCTCATTTTTAAGCTTTAATACTAATTGTGTTGCATGTTAACTGAGAAATGCACATTTTTATAATAGAAAATCCATGTGCTAGTGGTGGCACTGGAAGAAGGGTCTACTGCACATGTATTCTGGAGAAAAGACAACGTAAAGAACTCTAGGTTGAGGTTCAAAATTTTTTCTTATATTGAAGAACAATGGCTTGCTCTGCATGACTTTATTTGCCTCATTGTCTGCTGGGTTCCAGTGCACATCGTTTGTGTAGTTTAATTATAAATAAACATGACAATGCATGGGGCAATTGTCACAATGTTTCGCCATATCTGTTTTAAAATGCAATTCATTCTGTCCTTCTCTGCTGTACAACTAGAATACTGAGTACCACATATGAAAATGAATATAACTGAGAATCACGTTGTGCAAGTTTTCAATTATAGCTCCTTCTAAGTGTCCTTAAAGAAATGCTGGACTCATACAAACGTTTTTTTGTGTGTTTTCCCCATAGAATTTAGCTTGGGTCAAGTCTTACAACATATGCTTTGAGCTAGAGGACTGCAATGAAATATTTATACAGCTTTTTCGGACACTGTTCTCCGCAATCAAGTAAGTGAATATATATCTAAAAAGTAAATGCCTTTTGAAACCGTTCTTTGTAACAGCACAGTGAGAAAAGTGAAGGTTTTAATTACAGATATTTGCATACGTTCACAAAATCTTGCATTAAAACCTGCTGCTGACATCTTGCATGTCGCATGGAGCTGACCTGGGTAGGTGCCATTCTGGAGCGAAGTGGAGAAGGAAATTACTGAGACTCTATGCCGCCCAATTGAATGAACCCCCAGGGTTGAGGAATTGGGTGGACCCTGCACTAAGCAATCGTTCATAGGCCTAGCTTGCATGGTGGACAATCGGTACATAGCGCGCTTATGAAAGTGACCTCCGATGCCTCAGCTATCAGTCTAGTGCACGGGACTGGTGAGCGCAGCAAGAAAAACCCATTTACAAAGCCCACGGATGTCTGCAAAAACATGAGTGTGGGGAAAAGGTGGGCTTATTCTGGCCTCTCTATTCAGGGAGATTGATCCATATGTGAGCCACTGCTGATGCTATAATTACTCCATCGTAATCGCACCCTTATCCCTCTCCTTTATGAAGTGTAATGTGTTCAACTGCCTGCTGTATCTGTATATGCAAATGCAATAACATTGGTTATAAAAAAACAAATCTTGGTATAAAAACATGTTGCATTGAACTCTCGTTCATCTACTAAATATTGTGATGTTTTTTGGCCATAAAAAGCAATTCTGCTTGTAAAGCAAAATACTTTTACAAATGTAACCAATACCTCAAGTTAAAGTAATAGTACAGGTAACTATGCATACTGGGAATATTTGTTGTGAGTAGTTGTTAAATGGTTAACTCATCTGATCATCTCAGCACTAATGTAGTGTCAAACTACCGTTTGGAATCTCATCAATATCTTAATAATTAGTGAAACCCAACCCCGTTGTCCCTCAGTTAAAGGTTTTGATATGCTGTCCATATCAGACTCCCGCAGGCCTGCCACCCCTGCTAATCATATGTAGTGCAGCAAGATTTTAAAAAAGAATGGAGCCTGTACTAAATTAGCATAATTTTCCAAGTTTCTGTTGTATAGATAGCTTGTTCTCGACGAGATTTTGGCCATCTAGAAAACTTCGAAAGCCCGTCTTCTGCCACCCGCATCAACCAGCTCACACCCGTGAACTTAAACCCGGAGCACCTGCTCACCCACTGGGACCTCCTCACCATGCAAGACACTGACTCCATCCTGAACTCCGTGCAATCGGGAGCACCCATTGACCCTGCCCCACCACCTCTGAAGCAAGGCAAACCTCTGAAGCAAGGCAATTGGTGATGAGCTCAGGAAGGTCCTAAACACCTCTATCACCATGGCCTCCTTTTCGGAGTACTGGAAACGGTATGAAATGAGGCCCCTCCTGAAAAAAACATCCTTATTACCAAAGAATTACTGGCCCATCTCTCTGCTCCCTTGTCCAGCAAAAGTCCTCAAAGTGATCAACCAGCCTCTCACTCAACACCTAGAGACCGCAACCTCCTGAAACCCTCCCAATCTGGATTTAGAGCTAACCACAGCACTAAGACAGCTCTGATCACAGCCAACGACATCGGAGCCCTCGTGGACCATGGAGAAATGGCAGCCATCATTCTCCTGGACCTGTCCACCTCATTTGACAGTCTCCCATCACATCCTGATCAACAGCCTCCACCACATCAGGATCGAGGTAGACTCCCTGAAATGGATCGCCTCATACCTCCCCGGTAGCACCCAAAGGATCCCTCTCCCACTGTTTACCTCTGAGCCCAAGATCATCATCTACAGAGTCCCCCAAGAATCAAAGAATCAACCCTCCGCCCCACCCACATGACCTCTCCGATTGACACAGTCTGAGCTCACAGACTCCACATCATCTCCTACGCCAACGACACCCAGCTCATCCTCTAAACTAGCCTAATTTGTTATGGGCTGTAATTTGTTTTCATCCTTTAGCTCTCGTGAAGTTTCCCAGATGCATTCCTTATTTCATTGGCCTCAACATGTTTTTCTGAGATTTGATCTAGTGGTTAAGTTCTGTGCAGTGTGGTTTCCTGAAACATGGAATGTAACTGTGTACCCACTCTGCACTGAGTGACTGCTTACAATTGCCTGTACATTTGTGAGATCAACAGCATGTGATAATACAATGCATTGCTTCTGAAGCCACAAAAGGATCACAATATCAATTTTAATTTTTTATTTTCCACTTTTCTTTGTACATAGCAACAGTCACAACCAAAAGGTACAGATGCATATGCTGGATCTGATGAGTTCAATCACTATGGAGGGTGATGGCGTAACACAGGAGTTACTGGACGCAATTCTCATTAATCTAATCTCTGCTCACAAGGTATGTTTGTTTGGTGTATTAGTGTGAAAATGATGTCATTAGAGAATGTGTTAATGTTGATTGCAGCCGTTGATGCCTTTTATTGGTTTTCAGTGAACACCTAAGTTGGAAACTGTTAATTTCTGTAGAGTGAGCTTATTCTGTATTCACAATGTATGCATCTGTTTAGCCATCTAGTTGTTTTGAAAATTTCTTTTCTAATAACACCAACCCTTTTGATGGTTCCATGTATGAAAAGCAAGCCTCATTCCTTTTTGCCTTAAAATGTATTCATTTATAAATATAAGCACAGAAGCCTTACTTGAAGTATGAAAAGTCTGTGCCACTTTTTATGGAATAAATGGTTTTTATTGAAATTTTCCAAGATATATTCAGCATTTCAAGGGCAATACCAAAGCCGTACATCATGACCAGGGGATACCTAGCCAGGAAATCTGTGCAATATCATACTTTAGGCAATGAGAAACACATTACATAACTCAAAGAGCAATATTGGTCACCCACACCGCCAACCCCCTTGTCCACAAAGAAACAAAAATAAAAAGGAAGACCTATTCTAGTGATGGTCTAGCAGGATAGTACATCAAGCCCCCTCAGATTGCGGGTACGAAAGACGCAAAAGGCGCAGGTATCTGGACATGTGACTTCCCTAAATTCAGTGGAGAGGAGGGACGGAATGATTGCCATAGATCGTTGAATGTGAACCCTTTCCCCACTGTGGATTCTCGATATCCGGCCGGAGCCAGAGGTTGCAGATGAACAAATACGGTCTTCACGGGAGACAACGTCTTTGTGGTTGAAGGCAGGCAGGTCCTCTGGGGTTTTTGAGGTGTCTGGCTGCAGGACACCGGTAGGGCTGGGGCCTAGTCAGTGGGCATCTTCCTCTTGTTAGCTCCTGCAGGGCTGTTCGGTCCTTCTTATAATTTTGTCTTGTCTGAAGAAGCAAGGTTCAGGTGTGCCCCTAAATACCAGATTTAGGGGCTTTGCAGGTAGGTAAAAGGCAGGGACCAATGGGTCCCTTCCCTGGGATGGGTACACCCCCCTATTATGCCACCCTCCAGTGGGAGGGGGCATGAGCCTATTCCTGGTTGGCTGAGTCCCCCCATCAGCAAGATTGCAGAGACTGGGAGTTGTGCCTCTCCTCCCCCACCTGACGGGTGGAGTTGGCAGAGGTGGGCACACCGCTCTTCTCACTTGTTTTTCACGCCAATTCTCCCACCCAAAGTAGGGGTCGTAACCAGTGGGGTTTAGTTGCTGAAAGCAGCAAATGGCCTGGTGAAGCTCACAAAGGCGGCAAGCCTTTGAAGCTTCCCCTTCAATAACCCTGCCCATCCTGGGGGAGGAGGCTTGGCACCTCGTCCCAGGATGTGCATTGTTTCAGGCCCCAGAGAGCAGCAGGCTCTCGACCCATGGGTCCAGAACATGTCTGGTGGTGGTAGTTGAAAGCAGCCACTCCGCCTGGACACTAGTGGTGGGTCAGTTTTCAGGGGGCATCTCTAAGATGCCCTCTGTGCATTTTTCATTAAATCCCAAACTGGCATCAGTGTGGGTTTAATATGCTGAAAAGTTTGATACCAAACCTCTCAGTTTTACTTCTAGCCATTATGGTGTTCGTAGTGGCAAATTCCCAGCACCATAAACTCTTAATGGCAGCACTGCACTTACAATGTCTAAGAATGGACTTAAGACACTGTAGGGGTACAGAGCTCATGCTCCTGTACCCTCACCACTGGTATAGTGCACCCAGCTAGAGGGGTGACTGATCTATGCCAGGGCATTGGGTTGTAGGCATGGCACGCAGAGATGTGTGTCATGTCGACTCTTCACTTTGTTTTGCACCAAAACATGCAGCCTTCTGCACCAAAACATGCAGCCTTCTGCACCAAAGTGTGTGTGTGTGTGTGTGTGTGTGTGTGTGTGTGTGTGTGTGTGTGTGTGTGTGTGTGTGTGTGTCTCTCTCTATGCCAATTGGGTTTAGGCTTCAATGCTTTATTAGGGAAAGAACATAGGCCAAAGCACATCAGCAATCCAGCAAAAAGTGCGGGCAACCATGCAGAAAGAGGGCACTTCCTCACACCTTATTGGACATAAAGTGTGTGAGAATGTGGAAAGTGTACGGAGTGGTGTTACTGGGCATTTTATTTTCCTATGTCGGTTTTTTGATTTTTTTTTTTAAAGTGCCGTAAAGGTATCTTCCTAAAAAAACAAAACGGTGTAACTCAATTTTAGTATTGAAACTACTGGTGGGAGCGGTAGGTACATAGCTTAGGCCTTTCGAGAGGACCGACCATTCAGTGGAGGGTAAGTTATAATTAGAAATGTTCATGACCGGATTAGTCTGTTCTCCATTAGTAGTGATGGATTCTATAGGTAGGGCATAAAATTCTTGTACAACCTCAGACTAAATGTATTTGTCATATGTAGTATTCGTTTTGTAAATTGTGCTGTATGTGTAAACACACTTTTTTTCACTTCCCTTGTATCTCACCTATGCAAAAAGCAGAGTTTGATAAATTGTGTGTGTATATGTCCAGTGCTTTATCAACAATGTGATTTTTTTCTTATAAACTTTAATCACATTTCAATTGGTGCAATTGGTTTATAAAAGTGTTTAGACATCCTTTCAAATTTTTTGTTGTTTTATCATTTATTGAAGTATTTGAGGGGACAGTAGAAGAGTTTATTGTTGTTTGTTTTTGTGACAGAACCTCTGCACATTTAACGTATCATTCCCCAGGTTCTGCACGTAACTGGGTTACCCATTGTTTAATATTGTCTTGTTAGGAAGGAGATCTGCTCCTTGGCACATGACCTGCGTTTGGGAGCTGGGGCAGTGGACCATTCCTGCCGCATCACCACCCTGTGGGGGGGACCCTGGTGGAGAATGGCCCTTGTCGTCCGATTCTTTTGGAATTGGAAGGAGCTGTTTCTCTTCGAGCTCAAAGCCTGGCGCTTGCCTTACGATGAGAAAATCAGTGCGAAAAGATGGCCCCATTGATATTTGATTTGAAGTTCCCATAGCTCGTCTGTGACGGGTTTGAATTCTTTGCGGCGGCGGAGATTGACCGGGGCAATGTCTTGAAAGACTCTAATGGGCTGGCCTTTGTACATCAAATTTGTCTCTTCCTGTATCTTCTGGAGGATGGCTTCCTTTTCTACAAAGAAATGTACTCGGGTGAGGATATCTGGTACGTAGCCCGGGCATTCGCTAGGGGTAGCAACTCGATGTGCCCTGTTGAGGGTCACAGGAGGAGCATCATTGTATACCCTGATTGTGTGTAGAAGGTCAGCTGTCAAGCCCATAATATCTTGGCCCTCCACCCCCGCAGAACTCCCCTGATGTGGATGTTATTTTGCCAGCTTCTATTTTTAAATCTTCTTGCTTCAGCTGCAGGTTAATATGCTGATCTTCCAGTTCGGCCTTTCTGCGCCAAAGACTCTCATGGTCTTCTGTGTGGGTGTCCATTGTGCGCTTGAGGTAGTCCATCCAGCCCCATAAAGTCTATCTGTGGCACTAAAGATTGGCAGGTACAGGGAACTGAGAATTAATTTAGAGCCTGCAGCACAACGCAGCCTGAGCTACCATACCAAATTGATTTGCTTACTTTCAATTTCCACATTTTTAAGTTGGCCTATTTCCTAACGTTTTATGACGCAGATGACCTGTGATTGCTCTGCTTAGCTCCCAAGGTGGTGAGCGGGGGTTGTCTTGGGTGTGTAACTCCCTTATCCTGACTAAAGTAGTGGGTTTGCCTGGCTGAGGTGCAGGCCCTAGCCAGACAGAACCCCATTTCTAACATTGCAGAATCTGCCGAACTCCAGAGTGTCGGTTGAGCCTGTCTGTCTCCAAGGAGATTCTGAATTGATGAACAGCTCCTAGCCCAGCAGCCTGAGCTTGCTGATTGGCTCTCTAGTTCCCAAACAACGCTGAGCCCTCTATCAAACCTGCCCAGGCCCCTCAAGGTTTGGTGGGTGAACCCCAAGACATTCACCTCCATTTAGTGTGCTGCCCAACATTGCAGTGAACCGGGGACCAGAAGGTGGTTAGAAAATAGACTTTGTGCTGTCTATTTCCAGAAACTTTAAAAACGATTTTCCTCTACCTGTGACTGCCTTATTTTCACCTGTTTTGTTTGTGGGTTTTATAATTTAAACATGTTTTACCTGCTCCTGACTGCCTCAATTTACCTGTAGCATTGTAAGCCTTGTAGTTCAAAATTTGTTTTCCACCTGCCTGTGACTGCCTGATTTTCCCTCCAAGTTTCTCCTCTAATCACCTGTGTGCAAGCATTCCACCCCAGCTCCATTTTGCTTTAGCAAGTGAGTGAAACAAGATTAGCTCCACCCAACCCCACAAGAAATAGACCCATTATGCTCTGAGTCTGCAGTAATCTGCTATTAGTGTTTAAACTGTGCTTGAAAAGTGATTGTAGCCCTATTTTTATTGGCTAGGAGAGTGAGATATTTAAGTGTTGAAAATCATTATTGTTAGAGGCCTAGTTTAGGCCCTTACCTCAGAACTCCAGTGTGCGAATTGAGCCTGTCTGTCTTAAGGAGATTTTAAATTGAGGAGCAGCTCCCAGCTGCCTGTGGTCACACACACCATATACAAGCTGTTATTGGAAGTAACCTCTGTACACTGATTGGTGGCTGTATCTGGGGTTTCTATTGAGCTTGGGATTAGTTTTGTGATTAGATGATAACTCTAGGGTTTTGATGGGTCCCTGGGTCAGTAATTCTATTGGACATGGGCTTCGGGTTAGAGTTCTGATTGGTGGATAGGTTTAGGGTTTTTTGTTTGGTTTCTGGGGCTAGGATTTCTATTGGACTGAGGGCGTAGTTTGATTTTAGATTGACCTAGGGCTCGGATTGGCTGTAAGGGCCTGATCTCCAATTGGTTCTAGGTCTTAGAGCTAGTGGTGATGATGGGTTAGGGTTCCCATTGGCATAAGGGGTCACCTGACCACTAGGGCTATTTAAGGTCAGAGTTCAGGGCATCTCAGCCTGGGCGGAGAGGACAAGAGCAGCTGCCTGTTTTGGCCTAGGGCCATAGATGCTGCCCATTTACACATTCACCAGCACCCAGCCTACCCAGTCACAACCAGATTAACACACTCACTGCAAATGTACTCTACTCATTTACTATAAACTAACCCTACTCAAATGTCAATGTCTCAGCACCCACCACAGAACCCCACAAACCACACACACCGTTGCACCCTAAAACCCCAACTACCACACATTTACACCTTCACTTACACACAAACGACTCTATAACACTAAACAATCCACTCATCATGAACGCAAATCAACACCATACCTAACTATATCCCATCCATACACACACTCCCTGCTATATTTACTCCTAAAGGACCCCTTTTTGTCACCAACAAACCTATACTCAGCCTTCCATTTTTTTCAACCACCAACACCCTCCTCTTCTTTTTACATCATTAACACCCCCAAAATAACCCCACCACACAACACTTACACTCTGATGCAGCACACTTTACCTCTTTTAGCAATCAAATCTAACAAAAACACTCAACTCTTCTTCATCCCCTCTCACACACCACATACCACATACACTTGTTTCCCCACTAATTGTGTTTGAATTCGGGAGTAGAGTGGTACCAGCCGAAAAGCGCTTTAACACCTCATCAAGGGTAGCAAGCTAGATAAATGAATACCCTTCCCTCTTCTGACTCCACTATCCTTTTCAATCCAAATAACTGACTAACATATCCACCACTCAAATTACTTTCATATTTCACTGTACTAATTCACCACTAATCCTTTTTGGGTTCCAGAGTAACATGCTACTCGCTGAAAAGTACTTCAACACCTCATTTGGTGTAGCAAGCGCTATATAAATGCTAACCTTTTTTCTTCTTCTAGCCCTTCACTATCCTTTTCAATCCAAAGATCAGAATAACCTGTCCACCGCTCAAATTAATTTAAAATTTACCTATACTAATTCACCACTAATTCTTTTTAGGTTCCGGACTAGCATACAATTCGCCGAAAAATCAATTTGATGCTTTTTCGGGGGTAGTAAGCGCTATATAAATGTAAATATAATTACTTGAAATTTCCACTCAAGCTGACATTAGATTCCCAGAGTTCAATCACTCATTGTATAACAATCTATAGTTTAATACGGTGGATGTATTTTCTAAAGCATTTATACAGCGCATGTTAATCAACAAAGCCATTTTGTCTCGGAGCAAAAAACCAGAGAGCAGTCCTCTATGAAGATCAGTTTGCTTTGCAGAAAAGCCTCGTCCTCTGTGCATTCTTAAAAGAACAATGACTTATGATGGATTTAATCCCTGCTTGAAATGTATTCCAAAAATTTGGTCCCAATGAGGAGCGAGATCTAGCTCACTCACACTTTGGATTTCCTAATTAAAGAAATAGTAAAATGTTACTAAGTGTTGTACTGCTACTCCGTTTGCTTAACTGGAAGTGTCTGCAGCACTCTATTGGACTGTGGGACCTAGTTCAGATCCCTTTCAACAACATCCGGTTACCCCAACTGCAAAGTTTTGAATTCTGTGAAGGTGCCTACAGGAGTAATCGGCCAGGTCCAAATAAAGTTGCAGTAATACAATCTAGATATTATTCATGCTACTACTACTTGTTTATACTATTGCGGTAAAAGGAATGGCAATGTCTCCCTCAACATTCTCAGAGAAGAAACAAGCAGATGAAACGGATTTGATTTAAAATACCTAGGATAAACGAGCATCCAAAAGGATTCCAGCGATTTGACTTTAGATTCGGGGGTTTGTGGGTTACCTATTAATCTTGGACAAAAACACTTCTGTTATGTCTTGGGTTTATTTCCTAACAATAGGTTCTCGGTTTTACTGCAGTTTAACTGGAGCAAGTTATGAGACATCCACTTATGGACAACAAGGAGACAGTTTGGCATATTGTTAGCATCGTTTGATGTCTGTGACAGCCACAACATCGTCTCCTACGGTGACGACACCCAGCTCATCCTCTCCCTCACCAACGACCCCGCAACCGCCAGACTCACCTTCCAGAAAGGAGAGCCACCAAAACGAAAGGTGGGGGCCAGTCCGCCCCTGCTAACAAAATGTCATAAGTAGAGGTCAGATTTTCCCCAAAAATCCCTTTTATTTTACGCTGTATGTCACCTTCAATTTAAAGGACTAGTTCATAGTCTGTCAGGGGGAGACACTCTTGTGTCAGCAGTCTCAACAGCAACGAATTTGTCAGTTACTGTCGCCTTCAGATATGGACGCAATGCTTCCCGTACTACTGTAATTTCTGCCGCGCTGTCTAGCAGCATCCGCGCCCGCGCCCATGCCAGGTTCCGAAGCTGTGTTCTCACTATCTGTGGCATATCTCGCTGTTAAAGCAGCAATTTCTTTTTCTGAAACTGGGGTCTTTGACTTTGAAAGTCGTCCTTCTTGCCTTTACCAACAGCCGGGCGGGGCTTCTCACGTCCTTGAGGGGCGCCCGGCCTCTTCCGCGTTCACCTCCACCGGTTTGTGAGACAGATGTGTCCTGCATAGAGCAAGGAGAACTTGATCAGGAACCTGAAATCATTCAGGAGACTTAATTCTCGCGAGGTCGCGCAAATCATACGTTCGCTCTGACGAGACTGGTATCGCAGACGCCGGACGCGACCCCCGTTTCTGTTGCTGTTTCCCCTGTTTTTTACCTTTCCATGTCTGTTTAAGACAAGCGGAATGGCCGTCTTTGTCAGACTTTGCCGTCTGAGTTTGCGGCTGAGCTGTTATTTTAGCAAAAGGCTTAACACCCAAACTATTGTGGCCTATGGTCTTATAAGCCTCCGCAATAGTTGTCGGTAACTGCCGGGGCTTATCGCATTGGAGACATCGCGCAAAGCATTAGACACCTGAAAGTTCACCTCATCTCCCTTGACATTAGCAAGGACGAGATCGGAAACTACGTCAAACACTCCATCTGAAAGAAACAGGTTAGTGTTAGATTCCTTACCTTAGAATATCCCCAGGCGTCCGACTGGATCCGGAAAGATTTTTCATCAGCAGTTCCCCCTGCGTGTCGGTAAGCGTCATCTGCGGCTCCGTGTCCGTTGTCCGCGTCGTGATCGCCGGGATGCCTTCGTCGGAGTACTTAGACGCCGCCCTCGTGCACTGACGTCCGTCGTTCTTCTTTTTTCCGCGCCAGCAAGTGCAGATCTGGGAAGGGCTAGTACCCTAGTCATTTTTTTACTAACTTTTTCTTTTCGAGTCGATATCGACTCCTGGTGCCGGTAGGGATGCCTGGATTCAAGCCGTGCGACGCTTGATACCAGTGACTGACCACCACCGCCGGGGCCGACTTGACCTCGAAAGCTAGGCTGGAGCGGTCCCGTAAGCTCCTCGAGATCCGGCAGTCGGCTCCGTGCTGCTCACGGTCCCGTTCGAGGAGGAAGTCGAGGGTCTGGTCGCGGAACCAGAGCTCACACCGTTCGTCGGGCTCCAAGTCCTCGCACTCGGGTAAGTCCAGGCACTCTAAAAAGAAGTCGAAGAGGCAACATCGCTCTTCCGACTCCCCTTGCTGGTCACGCGACACGGCTAAGGGTTCGCGTGACACCACCTGCGCGGCTCCGCTGGGCTGCATGCGACTCCGGAAGAGATACGTGATTTTCTCGTGGCCATGAGGATTCACTTCCCTCAGTCGAGGCCTGTCGGCGCGCCTTCGGGCCCCGCAGACCTGACTAGGGGCTGGCGGCTTCGGCCCCGTCTGGTGCTTCGGCCCCGGCGCCGTCGTCGACTTTGGTCCCGACTCCGCAGGGTCCCGGGGGATCCAGGCTTGGATCCCGGTCGACGTCAGTTGACCTCACAACTCCTCCGCTGGCGCGACTCCGATGGTGTCTCTCCCGGCGCAGTCTTCGGACAACGCCATCCCCAGTTTCAGCCCTGGTCCGGGTCCGGCATCGGAGCGACGCCGCTCGGCGCCGTCTCCGGCGTCGGTGGGTGAGCAATTCATCTACGACCCCGCTCCGTCATTTCTGCCTGTTTATCAGGACACGGATCAGGGAGAGGACTGGGAGGGGTCTGAGGACCCTCTGGCACGGCAGTGCCAGTTAAGTCAGGACTGGGCAGATGAGCTGGGGGAGGCCAGTGGTCTGGATACATCGCCTGACACTGGATGCATCTCTCCTCCCTCTGTGGCTACGGGTTAGGGTGCTACCTATGGTGTGGTGTTGCGCAGGGCAGACAAGGCTTTGGCTCTTAAGCTCCCTGCTGTGGCCTTGAGGACTAATCTCCTCACCGAGGTGCTTCAACCGCCAGTAAGCTCTTCGGAGCCTATGCTGCCGTTCAATGAAGCCCTCATGGACGTTCTGATGGGCACTTGGTCCAAGCCCTTCACAGTGCCCCCTGTGGATCGGAACATGGCACGACGCCACCGCCCAGCTCCGGGTGACCCCTGCTTTCTTTCCGTTCACCCTACCACTGAGAGCCTGGTGATCCAGGCCTCTACGTCCCAGACCGCGTTCCCGCCTGCTCCTCCAGATCAGGAATCCAAAAGTTTAGAAAGAAACTGTTCTCACTGAGTTTGGGGTTGCGGTCTATCAACACTGCTTGCCATTTGGGCCGTTTCACCCATTCCTTGTGGGACACGGTTGCGGACGTGCTGCCCCAGTGTCCGGAGGAGGCCCAGGCACGTCTTGGCCAAGCACTTGCTGAGGGGCGGGATCCACACGTTATTTAAGCAGATGTGGACTAGATACCACGGACTCGCTGGGCAGAGCGATTTCCACAACGGTGGCGATCGGTCGCCACGCGTTGCTGAGTTCCGCCAATTTTTCAGGGGATGTCCAGTCCACGCTCATGGACATGCCCTTCGATGGCCGTCGCCTTTTTGGCGACAAAGCAGATAGTGCGTTTCAGCCTTTTAAGGACTCCAGGGCTACAGCCAAGTCCTTGGGCCTGTCGGGTACAGCGCCAGCAGATTTCTGCTTTTCGCCCCTTTCGTGGCCAAGGAAGTGTCGCCCCCACATGTTCGTTCAGCCACAGGCCACAGAACCAACCTCAGCGTGGTCATGGACGTGGGAACCGCCATGGCGGTGCAGGGGGACAGAGGCCTGGTCAGTCCACATCCACTCCCGCAGCATCTGCCTCAAAGCCTTCCTAGTCCGAGCTTTCAGGCCAGTGGGGGGCAGGGTCCGCCATCACCTCCTCCACTGGCGTACCATCACTTCAGACAGGTGAGTTCTGCAAATCGTCCAAAAGGGGCTACTCCCCCTTTGAGGCGACCCCTCCAGCCTTGCCACCACAGTACCACTGCATGTCTGGGATCACTTTCAACTTCTGCAAGAGGAAGTTATGGTCCTCTTGGCCAAGGGGGCCATCAAGCGCGTTCCTGGGTCAGAAGTAGGGCGTGGTTGCTATTCCCACTACTTTCTGGTACCCAAGAAGGGTAAAGGAGGCCTACGCCCTATCTTGGACCTCCGGAGTATCAACGGCTTCCTCCGGAAGGAGAAGTTCAAGATGTTGACTTTAGCTCAGGTCCTGGCTGCCCTAGACCCTGGAGACTGGATGGTAGCGTTGGACTTGCAGGATGCAGATTTCCATATCCCCGTCCTGCCAGCCCACCGGCACTACCTGCGGTTCACGGTAGGCCACGAGCACTTTCAGTTTACTGTGCTCCCCTTCGGCCTCACCAGTGCCCCTCGGGTGTTCACGAAAGTGATGGCGGTGGTCGCAGCTCATCTGAGCAGATCAGGGGTTCCTGTCTTCCCCTATCTCGACGACTGGTTGTTGCAGGCGAGCTCGCCCCAGACAGTCGTCTCCCACCTCCAGACTACGGCCGACCTCCTGCATTTGCTGGCGTTCTCCATCAACGTGCTAAAGTCGCACCTGATTCCCTCTCAGAAGCTCCTCTTCATCAGAGCGGTTCTGGACTCGGCGCAGTTTCGGGGTTATCCTCCCGATCATTGGGTTTGGAATATTCAGGCTCTGATTCTGATCTTTCAACCTTTATCCCGAGTTTCGGTGAGGTTGACGCTGCGGCTCCTACTGGTGCATCACATCAGGTGGCGGATGCGGGCTCTGCAGTGGGACCTGAAGTTTCAGTGGGCACAGCATCAGGGCAACCTATCCGACACCGTCCGGATCTCGGAGGGCACTGCGAGACAGTTGCAGTGTTGGCTCACGGACCGCGATTGTGTCAGCGGCATATCCCTCTCCCTTCCCCAACCGGAGCACGTAGTGGTGATGGATGCGTCCCTCCTGGGATGGGGGGGCCACATAGGAGAGGCGGAGTTTAGAGGCCTCTGGTCTCTGGTGGAGTCCGGGCTCCATATCAACCTTTCTTTAGCTGCGGGCGATCAGACTTGCACTGAAGGCATTCCTTCCCTCTGCCCGGGGAAGTGTAGGGTAGGTGTTCACGGACAACACCACCGCCATGTGGTACTGCAACAAACAGGGCGGGGTGGGGTCGTGGGCCGTTTGTCAGGAGGCTCTGCGCCTCTGGACATGGCTGGAACACTAGGGCGTCACCCTGGTGGTTCAACACCTGGCATGTTCTCTGAACGCCAGGGCGGACGAACTCAGCCGCAGTTGCATGATGGATCACGAATGGCGCCTGAATTCGGACGTGGTGCAAGGTCTCTTTCAGCAGTGGGGGAGAGCCTTGGTTAGGTCTATTCGCCACCACAGAGAATGTGCAATGTTATCAGTTCTGCGCGTTGGAATTTCCAAGGCGGCACTCGCTCGGCGACGCTTTTCGTCGCGAGTGGAGCTGCGGTCTATAGTACGCCTTTCCACCTATATCACTTCTTCCCAGAGTGCTGAATAAGATCCGGCGCGACCGGCCCAAGTCATCCTTGTGGCTCCGGATTGGGAACGAAGATACTGGTATCCCGCGCTACTCAGCATGTCAGTCGATTCCCCCGATTCGTCTGCCTTCTGTTGCAGCAACAGGGGACGGTCCTCCACCCGAACCTGTCCAGTCTCCACCTACATGTGTGGAGATTGAGCGGCGACAGTTGAGGCCATTTGACTTGCCTCCTGAAGTCTGTGATGTGATTCTGGCAGCCAGGCGTCCCTCCACAAAAACGGTATACGCCTGCAGGTGGAACAAATATGTGGCATGATGGACAGCAAAGGCTCTGGATCCACTTTCTGCCCCCCTTTCAGAGGTACTCCTCTTCCTTCTTTCTCTTGCCCAGCAGGGCTCTGCTCTGGCCACTATCATAGGCTATCTCTCGGCCATTTCAGCCTTCTTAAGGCTTCCTGATCAGCCTTCTCTTTTCAAGTCCCCGGTTGTAAATAGATTCTTGAAGGGCATCACACACGTTTCCTCCTGTTCCTTTTGTGTTGCCTCAGTGGGACTTAAAAATTGTACTGACTTATCTGATGTGCGCTCCCTTTGAGCCACTTCATAACTGTCCTCTTCGTTTTCTGACTCTTAAAACTGCTATCCAGGTTTCTCTCACCTCTGCCAGGAGAGTGAGTGAGCTCCAGGCTCTGTCTTCTAAGTCTCCTTTCCTCTGTCCATCCAGACAAAGTTGTTCTGAGGACTCGTCCTTCTTTCCTGCCCAAGGTGGTTACAGCCTTTCACATCGGGCAGTCCATCACCTTGCCCACCTTCTTTCCACCTCCGTGTCCCTCGAAAGACAAAGAGATGCTCGACCGTCTGGACCCAAAACGTGCGCTCTCCTTTTATCTAGGCCGCACACGCAAGTTCCGAGTAGATGACCAGCTCTTTGTTGGTTACGTTGGCGCTAAAAAGGAACGGGCGGTGCACAAACTAACCATCTCTCGGTGATCGTTTTGTGCATCAAGGTCTGTTATTCCTTGGCGGAAAAGGAGCCTCCTGTGGGTCTGCGTGCCCATTCCATTTGGGCCACAGCGGCTACTACTGCCCTGGGTCGGGTAGTCCCCTTGCAGGACATCAGTCAGGCAGCTACGTGGGCCTCGTTGCACACGTTTGCTAAGCACTACTGCCTGGACAGCCAAGTCCGGAGAGATGGCTTTTTCGGCCGTTCCGTTCTCCAGGACTTTCTGGTGTGATCTTGGTTCGCAGACCCACCACCAGGGTTGGGATTGCTGGGGTATCTATTCTAAGGGAAGGAATCTAACACTAACCTGTTTCTTTCAGATGCACAATTTACTTACCTTCGGTCACGATATATCTGTAAGAAACAGTCGTTGGTGTTAGATTCCTTACCGCCCCACCCATCCTCCCGTCTCTGCGAACCGATATCTAGGGTTAAGGTATCTCCCTTTGAGGGCCCTAGTTTCATGGCACCAGTGTCAGTTTCTTGCATGGCTCTGAGTTCCTGGCATGGAAAGTTATGTACAGAAGTGACGTCAGCACGTGAGGACGTCGTCTAAATACTCCCATCATCCCATCGGACGCGGAGCCGCAGACAACCCCTACTGACGCACAAGGGTACTGCTGACGAAAAATCTTTCCGGATCCAGTCTGACGCCTGGGGATATTCTAAGTTAAGGAATCTAACACTAACTACTGTTTCTTACAGATATATCGTAACCAAAGGTAAGTAACTTGTGCGACGAGTCTCATCCCCAACTCAACAGCCGCGCTTCGAACCGTGGTTATCTTGGACACGCTTAATCACGGAGGGTAGGACAGCCATGGACGGTGTGCCGAAGCACTTAGCCTAGATCACCCCTAATATCTTACCCCAGGAATCACAATCATTTACTTCGGGAACCAAGTCTTTCTGCAAACTTATGGTTAGAATCCTGTGTTTCTCAACAGGAATTGTATTAGGAAACACTGCCTCCCGTTGGTCAAATTTCTTGGCAACCCAAAAAGACATATCATCCTTATCTTGGGGGTGCTTGCCAATAACCGCATTAACCATGACGGGACTGAGTTTTATCCCGGCCGGTCCACTGGATGCACCGCAGCACCAGGTGCCCCCACCTGGACGTTGCGGGAAACATATTGCACTAAAGCCCTAAGCACCCTTCCAACAGGTATAAAGGACTCTCAATTCTCCTACGTGAACTGTTATGTTACCTGGAGGCCAAGTGGCCCCAGGAATGGACAAAGGACCTAACCGAACCGCCGATACTGAGTGGGGAAGGGCGACATTAAACCAAATTCGATGCTGCCAAGCTGAATTCGGAATCTGCTGTGTCCTATAGGGTATATATTCCATAGGTACGGCAGTGGGAGTGTAAATATGAAACGTACCACTATCAGCATTTACTGCAGGAAAGGTAACCCTTGAGTAGAAGAGCTCAAACGGGTATTTCGCCTCAGCACTCATGACAAAAAGTACCAAAGGGACGCCAAAGTCCTGCAAATGATTGCGGACTGCTACCCTACTATGCTGGGGTATTTCAATGTCAGCCATGAGGACACAGAATAGAAAAGGCAATGCAAATGAATTGTAGCACAAATGGGTTGTAATTCAAAATAAGAACCTTTTCAAAATATCAAGCTTGAATAAACCTATGTATATATAGATAGGTTAATCCGTCACCACCGGAAACAGTAGTGAGGGTGTTGTGGACAGTTATAAGCACTACTCGAGAGTCTCAAATATAAGACCACATCGTTGGGTGCGCCATGTTGCGGGGATTCTGCTCATAAACAGAACTGTGCACAGAGATCCAGGACCTCAGTGAATTGTGGTGGACCAAAAAACTCACCTCAGTACCTAGAACCCCTAACCGACTGGCGTCAGTGTCACAATAGCTCTCCGTCCTATAGCGAAGCTACCAATGATTAGACAACCCAGAACATGCGACTTAGGTTACTCTCAGGAATGGTGGGAATGAAGAACATTCTTTCGTTTGTTATTCTCATACCAGTCCACAACGTGAGTAAATAGAGAGACAGAAAAGTTTAAAATGTTTATTTTAACGACCTGCTCGAAGATGCAGTATTTTTGCTAACATAAGCAGGCATATGATTAAAAATAATACGATCAGCATAGTTACAATTCCATAAAAAACAAAGGGAGAAATCATATTATGATGATAGTGGAAACAGGTGCTATAGTGCCTTGTGTACCACCCTCCCCAGCTAGGAACTAGGTTTTTATAATAATAGAAGGTCTCTTAGGCTTGAATGGGGAACCCCATACCTCAAAGATCAGTAGAGGTGAATCACATCGGGATCAACAAAAGCTCTCTCTCTGGAAACAGATTTTCTCCAAGTGCCCTAATCATGCATGCAGTGCAATATTAAAGGCGCTAGAATTTCAGTTCGCTGGAGCTGTGTGCATGTTGTGTCTAGAGCGTGGGCCGATCAGCCCGAATAACAGCTAACATTGTTATGATAACCTTGGAGGCTTCTGCACTTACTGTACAGACTAAGGTCGGGATGCAAGTCTAGGGATGTGGAAAACAAGCCCTTCTCATGTGAAGTAATTCAAGTATCCTAACTCACAACAACAGTTTTATGCAGTGTTGTGTGCAAAAGCAGCAAAAAGGTAAAATGGCATTTAAACTTCTAATAAACCTATGCTAACATAAGCAATGTGTGCAAGCAGGGCCCTGCCTTCATTACAGGCTGTGAGGCATATATCCTCTCCGGGTGCACAGTAGTCCTTTGAATATTCAGCGGAGCATTCCCTTGAAAAAATCTTGGACAGCATGTGGGTCAGTAGTTCCCACATTTATACAGGTTAAGCAGACCAGGGATGTGGATTCTCTGTCTACACTTTCTGAACTGTCTTGGTATGCTTCTCTAAATCTGTCCTCTCCAGACAGATCCTTTGTGCAGTGATGCTATTCACACCAGCATCCTCTTGAATCTGTAGGACCCACAACAGAGGCACTTTTCTGCACCTACCTCATTAACAGCCACAGTGACCGGTGTTTGGGAAGAGCTAAAAGGCCATTAGCCCTTTCTTGTAAACCTACAATCTGCTCCTGGGAGATTGATTACCAATATTTTGTGACCTTCACTCCAGATGCCATATCCTAACAAGGAGATCAGCCATCTGCAGTAATAGATTTCCAATTACAGGTACTAGCTCAGACAGTATAATTTCTCTGGTTCTTCCTGTGTATGGTACTTTTTGTTTTTGGGGAAGATTTATATTAGCATGAACTCGAGCAGAAGGACATCAGAGCACTTTACATGAGCACCATTTGCGTTACAGATGGACACATTAATTTTTTGTAGGCACGGGGAGATTGAGTGATTTGCCCAGAATCACAGGATGTTGCGTGTCCCTGCTGAGACTTGAACCTGGTTCACCTGCTTCGAGGCTGACCGCTCTAGCCGTAAGGCCACATCCTCTCTCCAACACCTTATGTTGGTTAGCCAGTAAGAGGTTGGCATCTGTCATTTCATATCTATTTTTGGGTAGGGATATTGCAGGATTCTTGTATTGCACTTAAAACCTAGTGAAAGTGGTTATCAGAAGGCTGTAGTGGTGGGTTTGTAGTTAATCATAGGCAATCACATCCAGTTGTGTTTGCTGTGGTGCTCATTTTTGAGTGCCCATGTCTCTGGTGTGTGGGTCTTTTGGCTAATAAGCTTCTGGCATCTCTGGATTATGCTGTTATACGAGAATGACCCACACGTATATAGTTATTTTTGAAAGGGACGTTTAGTTATTGAGAATTATTCTTTTCCTGTACTCTTGTTTGTCATACTGTCGACAGCAGGATGTGTGTTTCGTTTGATTGCATTCAGTGAACATTAGGATTCAGTTTGCATTCCGGATATATTTTATTATGCACACTCCGTTCTATGCAATCTAAGATACTCCTAGGAGGAGAGAGAGCAGTCCACCCTGTGCCTAATTGTATATGCTGTGTGGTTCTGTGAAGAACTTAGAGATTTGGGGGAGGAACTATCCTTTCCAAAGTTGACTCTGTAGCAGTAGCCGTAGCTGGCTTGGTCAGTCCTCACCTGGTTTCGCTGCTAGTCAGCCTCAGGTGCATAGGCAGTGAGCTCTGTCACTGCCATAGAATGCTGATCCTATTAAGGTCCCAGGTAGACAACTGGCCTCCCGGTCTTGTTCTGCTCATGCGGGGCATTTTCCACACTTTGCCTGCATCTGATAATTGTTCAGTGATGTTGATAAGGGGATGCCTGTTTTACCAGTGTATGCAGCCCCCCCCAGAACAGGTGTCAGTGAAGGTGACAGTTGGGGCCTGCAATCTCTTCCCTACATTTCCAGACAACCTTTTATTTGTGCCAAGTTTATAATGGGGTGGGTTGGGAAGGGGGCATATTCCCAGTTTCTCTCCCGGTCTGTGCTTTGACTCTCTGCCTCAATGTATTCAGATTTCCCACTATCACACGGTCCTTGTACCGTGGCATACGATTCTGTATTCTTTCTGTTTACAGATTCCACCTTTTCTGCAAGCAGTTGGTCTGTTAATATGTGGAGTTTATCCAGATAACTCAGAGTTGAGCAGCAGACACCAGCTTCACATACTATCAGCCATGCTGTTCACCTCACTCTCATGAAGATAAAATCTTGACAAAATAAGCTGAGAGTAAATCTGATCAACTTCTTGTCAATTTTGGTTCCATCTCTTGCGGCCAGCTGTGGCTTGCACTTGTGGAATTAGCTTAATTTTAATGCTATTGCCCAAACAAGTCATATGAGTACACACCTCTGCTCAGTCATGGCAAACAGTTGTGCAAATTCTGCTAAAACCATGGGCCCTTGCTAACACTGTTACTCCATGCGTGATTGCCACTGGGAATTTGACACGGCACTAGAAAGCAACATGGATCTGCTGTTAAGTGGGAAGAGTAACTTTTCACCATGAAAGGTAAATCAGCCTGACCGTATCAAACTGGCCTGCTGATGGGCCAATTCTAGAGTTTTATCCAGGTGTTATAAGCCAGTCTACACATTCTTATATCGTTTCAAGCCAAGGGCTTCCTCCAGCAGTGGGTCAATGAGCCAATCCTAAGATATGATATTGCTGTATCCAGCATTTTAATAACTTTTGGTACATTCTGAGGCTCTTTCTACTACAGGCTACTGAGCTTTTCTTCATCTCAAGGGGGTGCAAATATTCTATTCCTATTTATTCCCCTGAGCAAAATGAGGGTGATCTCACTTTTTGTTTTGTAGGTGTATAACATGAGCCAGTTGACTGTTCTCTATAAGATTAAAATGATAACCCCTTTGGGACTTATCCCTTACCTTCGGGAGCCTACGCATGAGAAGGGGCACACCCTTGACCAAGTTTTCTCGTCTGTCCCTCTTGAGGGTATAGAGGTTACTCCTGTCCTTTGGTCAGACCACTTCCTTGCCAAATTTGTGATCAAGGGCATAGGTAAGTCAGTGCCTACCCCGGCACATCAACAGGGTCGTGTCCACAGGGCATTCCATCGAGTAACCCCAGAGATGCTGGCGCAAGCAGTTGTGGCCCATCCTTGCCTCTTTTCAGGCGATTTAGACAGGGATTTGCAGACCATGCAGGACTGGTTTTTGGACAGGCTAAACGATCTTGCCCCGGAAGTAACATCTCGCCCGACACCGAAACGGGTCTCCGCGCCTTGGTTTACCGCTGCACTGTCGGCTACGCGGCAGCAGTGCAAGGTAGCCGAAAGAGCTTGGCGGGCACAATATGACACTGTTGCCAAGCTGACCTATAAAACGGTGGTCAAGGCTTATCACCGGGACATTCGCCTGGAAAAAAAAGCGTATCTAGCCAGGAGAATTGATGCTGCTTCCAATTCTTGCAAGGAGATATTCTCCATCGTGAGAGAATTTACCTCACCTTGGTCGAACACCTCGGACCAAAAACCATCTGGTACCTGGGCTGCGGATCTTGCTGATTTCTTTACGAGCAAGATCCAACGCATCCAGGAGTCATTCCTGGTACCAATGTCTGTGGGCCAAATTGAACGTGACATCAACACACTGCCACAGGCTGGGCCTAGGGTGACGTTGAGTGTGTTTCCTCCAATCTCTGCTCCGGACTCCCTGGCTTTAATGGGCAAATTAAAATCGGGTTCTCCCCTTGACCCATGCCCGGCTAAATTTCTAGCGAAAGTCGCGGAGGTGATCAACCCGTTGGCTAATCCGCTTTTGAATCTTTCACTGAGGCTAGGTGTGGTCCCGCAAACCTGGAAGCAGGCGATGGTGATACCCTTGCTTAAAAAATCTGGCCTAGACCCGAAGGCCCCAGTTAATTATAGGCCCATCTCCCTGCTGCCGGCCCTCACGAAGATTCTGGAAAAGCACGTTCAAGGCGTGCTTTCCAATTTTCTGGAATCTAATGAGATCTTGCACGCCACCCAATCGGGCTTTCGTCCCCATCTTAGCACGGAGACTGCGCTCCTGGAGGTTTCGGAAACCATTAAAGGGGTTCTGGACTCTGGGGGCAAAGTCATGCTGGTGATGTTAGACCTGTCGGCGGCTTTCGACACCGTTCCCCATGATGGTCTTCTCGCAAGACTTCGCGAGATAGGCATACGGGGGACGGTGTTCGACTGGTTTTCTTCCTTTCTTGCCGGCCGCCGGCAGACGATCTGGGCCCCGCCTGATTCCGCCGTGATGCCGCCTCTGGGAGTTGGGGTCCCTCAGGGCTCTGTTTTGAGCCCGACCCTCTTTAACATCATTATGACCCCGTTGGCGGCACTGGTGGAGTCGCATGGTGCCCAGATCGTATCCTATGCGGATGACACCCAGCTCCTCTTCTCGTGTACGAGAGGAGGCGACTTTGATGGGGAGAGTATTCGGGATTGCCTTGGGGCTGTTTTCCATTGGTTCCATCTAAACAGCCTCAAGTGCAATTCCGACAAGTCCGAAGTACTGTTCTTTGGGTGTGACACCGAACCCGTCTGGCAGACTTGGTGGCCACGGGATATGTTCCCTCCATCCTGTTCCTCTCAGGTTGCAAAGAATCTAGGGGTGAAGCTGGATAACAGGTTAACCTTGAAATCTCAGATCCTAGGGGTGTCGGGCATGTGCTTTGGCATCCTTAGGATGCTGCGGAGGTTTCTTCCTCTGTTATCCGTGGAACATAGGACGCTGACAGTTCAGGCTCTGATTGGGTCCAGGTTGGATTATTCCAACGTTCTCTACCTGGGCCTTCCGGAGTACTTGCTGCAGCGCCTTCAAGTGGTGCAGAACGCCGCGGCTAGGGCAATCTTCGGCCTTAGTAGGCGCTCTAGTGCCTCGGGCCTGCTGGTAACGTTACATTGGTTGCCCATCCGCAAGAGGATCGCCTTTAAGGCTCTGACCTTGGTCTATAAAGCTCTTCACAAGGGGGGAGCTAAGTACCTTCAAAAGAGACTGGTCTTTTATCATCCGACCAGATCTCTGAGGTCGGAATCCCTGCACCTTGCTGTTGTCCCTCGGGTAAAGAAAGCGCGCCTTGGTGGGCGCTCTTTTGGATTGCTGGCATCTCAGCTATGGAACTCTTTGCCGCTGGCCCTGCGGGGAGCCACTAGCTTGCTGGTTTTTAGGAAAGGCCTTAAAACGTGGCTTTTTACTCAGTAGCCGTTCTCTCTTGAATTCATGGCTTACTGCTCTTTTAGTCTTTCTTTTGGTGTTATGTTATTATGTTGCAGCTTCTTTGCCTTCTCCAATAAAAGCGCCGGGACACTCTTTTTGAGTAGCCGTGCGCTATAAAAATGAACTAATAACATAACATAACATAACATAAGCTTGCAACAGGTAGTGGCAATACAACATGACTGGTTATGCTCTCTATACCTACATGTCACTTACTATCACACCCATGTGTGAAAGGAGCGTTGACAAACGTCTCTTCTGGCCTGAATGCATCTTCACAGGAGTTTGCAAAACTTCCAACCCTCTCATTTGGTTTACAGTTCCTTAAACTAAAATTATAATCTTACCCTCCGTGAAAAAATGTGCCTAAACATTACTATGGTGCTTTTTGGAGACAAGGGTATGTTGAGTAAGAAACTGGGGAACATCCATAGAGGTCTACTGCTGTACCTGATTCTAATCGCCCGAAGGGAAATATACCTGAAATGGAGAGACCCATTGCCCCAGGATTGGATTAGAGCTGCTTTTTTAGTGGCCAAACTGGACTAGCATAGTAGTAGTAGTAGTAGTAGTAGTAATGTTGCTTGTTTAAATATATAACAGACCGTTACTGATTGGGGCAGAGGCCTGTGCTTTTCGTGAAACCCGTTGGTCCTATGATTACACCAAGCCAATAACAAAGGGGCTGGTCCGGTTTGGGACCAAAGTGAATGCAGAGGCTGCGGGGCGCACAGTTTGGGTAAGCGGCTATTCAAGAAATGCAGACACTTTTGGTGAGATGAGGACATACAAAAAAAAAATCTTACACTCCGTGCCACTGCTACGCGTCCTGCACATTGCTCACTCTCTTCACTTGCTTGCTGTCTAGTGGTGCTTGCCAAGATACAGCCTGTTCGCTTTTTATAATACACCTAAATGAACAAATAAAATACTGCCAGATATTGAAGCTTCTCTGGGCTGATGCACAGAACATTTTCCCACTGCTTCACATTTGCTGGGTTGCGTAACCTGGGAATAGACTGTTTGTATGGTGACCTGCCCTCCCCCACTCCCCACCACAAACCACAGGTAGAATTCCACTGTTGGTGCTCAATCCAGCCTTAGCAGCATTGAGTTAAGCAGTAATCAAACTCTTGGCAACTCATGTGAATCCTGGTTTTGGTTCTTTAATCTTTGATATCAACACCCCTCTGGTTAAATGGAGTCTTGAGTCTTTCTAGGGCGTTTTAGTCATCTACCCAGTCGTGAGTCAAGTCTTGCTATAATAGTTCTGGTTCTCTGAGCTCTTATTTCTCCATAGGAGATATTTATGCAGCTACCTCACTTAATATGGAAAGGAACTTTCACCTCTTTCCACAGTTACTTAGCTTCAGACTGGTTTGTGAGAAGTCATGAGGAGTTGCCTTTTCTGTAAGCTTTTTGAACACTGTTTTTTTCTACCATGCAGTGCCTTCCTTTTCATAACTGTTTATGCCTAAACTGTCTCTTCTAGCTGCAATGCCCCCTGAGATAAGAACGTTTTATATCACATTGATATTGGGCACACTTTTTAAATGTCACACTAAAAGGAGATATTCATTATTTTTAGGTCTCGTGACCTATCAATGCGCATGCGCATTGAGAGAAGCGAGACTATAGGGCTTTAAACAAAGTTTAACTAACTGTGGCGATTTGGTGCTGTGCCCGTGCGCTTTTAGGTCAATGCGCAAGCGCATAGACCTAAAATGCGCGTGCACAGCATCAAATCGCCAGCCATCTGTTGCCCAGCTTGGTGCTGCTCCACCCCCTGCCGGATCAAAGGCTTTCACGGCCGGCCGGCCGTGCTTTCAGTTTCACAGCCGCTTGGCCGGCCGTGTCTCCTTATTTGACTTGTTTTGCTTGTTTAACTATCTAATTCCACTTTTATATTTGTGTCCAGGCCTGTTTTCTGTCCCATCCTGAGCCTGCATCACAGTCGACAACATAGACGAGAGATCATGCCGCCGACACCACAATTCTTAATTTAAAACCACAGTTTCCAAATTAAAACTGGCAGCAGAATTCGGAAATGCTGCTTTCCCTTTAAAGCCACGCCCACCAGCTCTTTCCTCGCCTGACCCTCACACTCCCGCTCCCAAGACAACAAACAGCAAGTTGTGTGTCTGAAGCCGAGCGTGGGCTGCCTCCTCCCGCTGCGCGCTGCTGATTCAGCACGCGCGCACCGCCGCGCGAGAGGCCATCTTCAGTCTCGGCAACAACGCTCGCTATGTCATCTTCCAGTTTCCGCAGCAATGTAGCGCAACTTGTAGAGATTGCATAAACTGCTCGACACTATTTTGTTCTGTGATGTTGAGATCACTCACACTGACACATAGACCTTGGTCTACTCTTAGTCGATCAGCCTATAATCCACTTTACAGCAACACATCGCCCATAACAAGGATGCTCCGCCAGCAGCTCTTCCCCCTCCCCACTCTCTCTCCCAGCACACCTCCCCCCGCTCCGCCCCTTGCTCTCCGCCCCCTGCCTCCCCAGCCGCCAGCACTCCACACTGACACAGCCTGCCGAGAGCAGCTCTTCACGCTCCGCCCTCTCCCCACTCTCTCTCCCCTCACGACGCTCTTCCCGCTCCGCCCCCTCCCCACTCTCTCTCCCAGCACACCTCCCCCTCCAGCATACAGCACAGAATTCAGGCATCAGCAGGACATGCGGAAAATTTCCCAGATTCTTATAGCGCAACTTGTAGAGATTGCATAAACTGCTCGGTAAATAAAGAAAGTTACACACTATTTTGTTCTGTGATGTTGAGATCACTCACACTGACACATAGACCTTGGTCTACTCTTAGTCGATCAGCCTATAATCCACTTTACAGCAACACATCGCCCATAACAAGGTTGCTCCGCCAGCAGCTCTTCCCGCTCCGCCCCTTGCTCTCCGCCACCTGCCTCCCCAGCCGCCAGCACCTCCCCTCATCCGTTCCCCAGCAGCATCTGTTCCCCAGCCTGCCGAGAGCAGCTCTTCCCGCTCTGCCCTCTCCCCACTCTCTCTCCCCGCCCACTCCCTTTCCCTCACTTCCCTCTCACTCTCTCCTCACTCCTCTCCTCTCCCCCTCTCTCTCCTCTCTCCCTCTCTTTACCTTCCCTCTGCTCTAATTTTTCTCCCTCTCCCCATCTCCCCCTCTGCCTGCTCTCCTCTCTCCCTCCCTCCCCCTCTGTCCTTCGCTCTCGTCCTCCCCCTCTCTTCTAAACCCTCCCTCTCTCCCTCTACCCTCTCTCCCTCTACCCTCTCTCCCTTTCCCTCTCTCCCTTTCCCTCTCTCCCTTTCCCTCTCTCCCTTTCCCTCTCTCCCTTTCCCTCTCTCCCTTTCCCTCTCTCCCTTTACCTCACTTCCCTCTCCCTCTCTCCCTTTCCCTCTCTTACCTCTCCTCTCTCCCCATCTCTCTCTCTCTCTCCTCTCTCCCCCTCTCTCTCCCCTCCGTCCTTCGCTCTCGTCCCCCCCCCTCTATTTGCTAAAATAATCACAAATCTAAAAACAAAATACTTTTATTTACAAGGGAAAAAACTTAACAAAAAAAAAAACCTTTTCCACACCAAAAACTCAAAACTATCCTATGGCGAGACCTTTTGCATTTCCAATGCTTGTTTTATTTTAACAGCTCTCCACTCGTTAATGTGCTTAGGGCGTCTTCAGTGATAAACAAACATGTGGGCATCCTCTTCTGTTTTACCCTTTTTAAAGGGTTACCACAGATCCCTCACCTCATGAGTACTTCTTCCAGTCTTCATACTTGTTCAGTAGACTTCTACCCGGCAACGGCTCCCCACATGTGGCACCAGCCCCAACACTACCGCCAGAAGTGGTGTAACTTGTATATATTAGGCATGAACCCGCATGTGTCAGTTCTGGTTATACACCTAATTGGTGGAATCCCAAACATTGCTTTAAAGCAACTAGATTAAAAGTCTTCTCCGAGAACTTCAGGCTTCAAGCCTTACAGAAGGTAGCACAAGATGATGTCCCTTTCGGTTTCCCTCTACAACTGTATATGATGCCTAGGATCGGGACATGGCACCACCACCAAGTGATGGACTCTTCCGTGATGTTGGAAGAACTCCGTAGTGCCTAAAAAGTAGAGACCATGGTTCCATTATCCTTTGGCTGACCCCCCCACCCCCCCCCTCCACCACACACACACAAGCACACAGGGCAAGGATTAGCATTGCTGAAGACTGGAAGAAACCTCTGGTCTGCTCCCCAATGGGGAAGGTGGCATTCTTAAGGGCTTAGTCACTTCTAAGGTGAGGTAGATACTGGCGAGAACACGGTCTCCTGAACATTATGGTCCTTCGTCAGTGCTGATCTCTCACCCAGTGGACTCGGGCCAATGAAGCAGTCCAAAAGTTACATTTTATTAATGGACTGTTACTTTTGAGCCTTTCCTAGTTCCCAGAGGTTTACCCGCTAGGATGAAATCTGATTTTAATACCTTGTCTACTGTGGATTGAGCCTGTGACCTCATGGAGGATTATGACTCAAGCTGGTATTATCCCACTACAACCCAAAGCGACTGAGATAATACTCTCTAAACGTATCCATTTGTGGTCTCCATCACCACTGCCCAAAATAGGAAGTGCCTTCAATTTTGTGCTGAACACTTCCCTCTAAATAGTTTCCTTGGGGATACCGTCAGGTTCAACTGGTTTCCGGCCTTGCAGTCCGTGTTCCTGCTGATTGCAGTTTTGTAAAGTGTACTATGGAAGGTGCGTGAGGATCAAGCCCAGTGGACTCTAATTGCCCCAGACTAGATGAGAAGAATCTGGTATGCCAATCTGTTGCCACTCAGTATTTGGTCAAGCCTCCTTCTCCCGTTAAGCAGATCTGCTCCTCCAGCAGCATGGTCAGGTGCTCCACCCCAAACTACATATCTGATATACACTTCTAAAAGCAATTTTCTTACCATAGAATATTCCCCAGGTGTCAGACTAGATTCAGAAGTGCTATGGCAGTACCCTGGTGTGCTGAAAGGTGGCGTATTTTTGCTCTGCGTCGGTGTTGTCCGTGTCGGTCCACCCCTGAAATAATGTGAGTGGTGCCTATGTAGGCGCCACCCCAGTGCTGAATTCAGTTCTTTTCTATACGTTTGTTCTCGACATTTTGGTGACCCTTTTTCGAGAGATTGTCTCTCTGTGGAAAAGTAAATTTTGCCATGTTGTATGTGCCTACGTGTTCCCCACTCTGTTATATGTGCATGATCGATATGCATATATCCTCCTATGATCGATTAAAGACGCAATCATAGTTGTGTCCAACTCTAGTATGCCAGTTTCCAGTTCTCGTGAAAGCAACGAGTATTAGGCCCATGTTACCACGATTTACAGTGTACACGTTAATTCATTGAATTGTCCCCGTTTCTAGGCCTCAAAAGGGCCCGGACACCAGATTCAAGCTCCAGTCTCCTGAACCCTCTCCGAGGAGCGATGCAGCCCCCACCTGCACCCCTGACCCTTCGCTTACTTCCTGCCGCACAGTGCCCGGCCCGGCCTGGCTCTGCCTGCCTGTCTGCCAAGAGTATGTTATGCTTCTAGTTATCAGTTCAGCCCTCCTTCTCTGCATTCCTAAGCTACTGAATTGCATCAATAGTTTCAGCCAGGGTCTAGCCTTTCTGTCTCCATGTAAGAGAAATACTGTATTAATATTCATAGAATATTCCCCGCACACGCATTACACGAAGAATATATGCATGCACCAGTCTTAGAGTCAAGTAGCCTCTGCCCTGATAACTTTTAGTTTCTATCAACATGTACTCCAAACACAAGATACCAGATATGCCATAGGTACATGTCGTCCTGACACCGTAGACTTTAGTCTCCTCTTCTAGTGCAGAAGTCATAGCCCCCAGTTCTCCCTGGTAACACGTCATTGCCCGTTTGCGCGCACCACTAGGTTAAAGGTCCCAGCTACTCCGGTAGCCCTCGCCATGTTTCCGCCCATTCATGACATTTCTATGACGTTTCACATCACATGTCTATGTATACGCCCTGTACACGCCTTCTTGTTACACCCATTTTGTCTTATCTTTCGCGACTGCTACGAGTTACGCCTACTGCTACGCCTACTGTATGCAATGTAATGTAATGTATTATACTATATAAATGCTGCACTGTCGATTAGGCATTGCAGCTGCCACCCATTCTATTTCCGTGCAGGCTATCCCGTTCCTGTCCCTTCCCTTATGCCTGATTAAAGCCTGTTAGACTCAGATACCTCGAATCCTGTCTCTTATTTATTGAGCTATCTGTTTTATTCAATGTATTCAAAAATAGTACCGGTAATTAATTATTTATTTACCACATAATGGCGCCCGAACAGGGACTTGCCCCTTCCCCACGCGCCGGCGAAGCCACGCAGGCCCCCTGACCCTCTGCAGCCGTGACGGAACCATACCGTGCACGTGCAGATATTTCTGCTTCAAGTATCCCTCAGGCCTACGGAGGAGACGGAGGTTGCGGTCCAGCATCCAGACGAGGCGGTGAGGAACGCGGCGAGTCCCGACCAGAGCCCAAGCCGAGAGTACAAGGTCCGAGGTATCCGGAGGCCCACCTGTAACTGAAGTCCGGAGTTCGTAGTCCGACGTCGTAGCAGTCCAGTCCAGTCCGAGGCCTTCCGTTCTTGCTGCCCGGTGAGTACCGTTGCTGGGGTAGTATCTAGACAGGGTCAATTAATTTGTCTCTGGTCCAGTGGGTTTGGGTACACAGATCCAGTCCGAAGTGTTCACCTAGGTGGATACGGGTCCTGACGTGTCTCTTTATGGGACCGGTATGTTTCGTACTGTTTTAGCAGTGCATCTAGTAATTCTAGTAAGTTTCGTTCTCGAGAAATTCATGTGTTCTGTTCCCAGTATATCAGGTAATATTCTGTCCGAACTGTTATTCTAATGTTATTTAATGTGTTTTCAATGTCGTGGTATGAGTGATTTGTTTTCTATTCATTATTGTGTTTATCGTGTATTGTATTGTGTTCGGATTCAAGTCTAGAATGCCTCTGTTTTCCAAGTTACGTCAGATAGGAACCCGGAAAGGGTTACTCGAAGAATCAGTTCCTGTCCCGCCTAGGGACAGTCCAGGACATTTTATGTATCATAAGCATGGCTTAAGTGCCATATTGTATTTAGATTTATGGGTCGACTATACCAAGGATCTAGAAGAGAAATATAGATGGCCCATATCAGGTACATGGGATGCCAAGTGCATCATGCGAGTAGAAGAAGCATTATGGAAAAAGAAAGCCAGACAGTCCCAGAAAGATGCCATCGAGTTATGGCGCAAAGAATCTCATAGAAGAACCGAAAAAGAAATCAGAAAAACAGAGTTAAGTAGGGAATCCTCAGAGAGAGCCCAAGAAAGGGAACTTCTAGAAGAAGGTGAACGAGTTAGAGCAGAACAGTCAGACAGACAGAGGAATGCCCTTATTAAGGGTATGTATCCTCTTCTTGCCGAGGGCTTGCCAAAAGCAACCCCGGAAGCACCCTGTAATTTTCCGCCGCCATTGGTCCCGATTAAGCTACGTCACAAACCGACCGCAGCTGATATTTTTCTCTCGTCCTATTTGGACGATACAGTCCCAGAATATACAAATCCTATTCTGCCTGCTCCCGTTAATAATGTAATTCCTGCTCCTCCAGCCACTGGTCCCGTGGGTCCCGTTAATGTTACAGCACCTGTTACAGCACCCCCGGCCCAGTCCACAGTACATGCACCCGCTTTACCAGTCACTTTACAAGCACGTACAGTATATACCGACGACTCTAGTTTAGGAGCCGCGGGGGGAGATTCTCCTCGTACCCCGCCTCACCCCAGACGTCTGACGCTACATGAACTAGCGTTACAGCGTACGCCAAAAGTGAATACATACGTCGATATCAAGCGAGCACTTACCGAATGTCGTTATGATCCAGTTCCAGGCGATGGTAACATGGTCATATATTCATTACGCTTAAGACGGGTGACCGACTATTTGGACACCCTGCCCGATATGAGAGAACATCTAGACAGAATATATCGTTTTATCCGTACCGGAGTGAATCCAGAAAGTGTTCACGAAGCCATGGTTCAGAGAAAAGTCGAGACTCAGCTCATGCTTTTAAAGTTTTTGATTAACTGTTTAATACGAGAGCAGGATTGTCCAGAAAGAGATCAAGAAGAAATGAAAGTCCTGACCAGGTGGAGTGACAATATAGCCGAGGGAAAACACAAGACACAAAATTGTATAGAGAGTATGTACAAGAAAATCCGTAGGGAAATTATAAAGATACACGAGAAACGAGAAGCAAAACAAGCAACCGAGAAAGAGAATGACTCTTCTACGGAAGAGGTAGACGACGAGAATCCCTCCAGAATAGCGTATGTAGGTAGAACTAGACTTTCCGACCGACATCCACGTCCAGATTACGAAAAAAGTCTTTCTCCTCCAGTGCCAGAGCAATGTTCTCTTGAGCAAGTATTCCAAGCTACCGATCACATTCTGAGATCACGGATAGGTTATAGCGAGCTTAGTACAATGCATGAACAAGAACTAGCCCGATCAGCAGTCCGGTGGACTACTGATTCTACCACGTTTCCAGATGAAATCGTGGCACAAATGTTTCTGAAACTGCCCCCAGCCGAGCAGCGTCTGGTGGGTATGTATATGATCCAGCATCTCATTACGCTGTATGAGGATCAACATTCTGATCCAGGTCCTTTACATGATGTATTGAACGAGTTACTCCAGTACAGATGGAAAGGTCTAGGTACCGATTTAATTAGCGTCATTCTAGAACAGCGCCACAAATACCGAACGTTTCTGAATCCACATTTTGTTCACGTCTCACCTCCAGAAAGTAAATCATTCTACATAGACAGACAGAATCCGTTACGAGAAGTACATCCAGTCAAGAAAGAGGGTGGTGGTCTAGAACGAGTATTTGTTTACACCCCTATCACAAAGATGGAACTCTTAGAAATGAAAAAGTTAATTCCCTGTCATGATAAAGATCCAGCAGGGTTCCACCGTGAATTAAAGGACATGCTCCGTATGGGAGAATACACGTACCCTGATATCATTAAAATGTTAAAGGTCCTGTTGCCTGCGGGCATATATGAAAAACTAAAAGAAAAAGAATGGGAGGTGGGAGAGAAAAAGATAGATTGGTCCGCATTAGAAGCCGAAGATAATTCACGAGTACCAGGTACCGGTCTTGGGGATAAAGCTAAAGCTTTGCCCGAACTGTTAATACAAGTTTTGCCAAGATTACTAGCCACGAAAAAGGAAGACTGGGATGCCATCTCAGCCTGTAAACAGAAACAAGACGAAGATACTAGTGATTTTTATTCTAGATTTGAAAAATGTTTTATTATTAATAGTGGTCTGAAAACAAGTAGTGAATCGTACCCTCATCTTTTTGTTACCAAACTAGTCGAGAATTCAAGTCCACAAGTTAAAAATCGAGTACTGAAAGTCGAAAGCACCTGGCAAGCTAATACTCCGTCACAGATGCTTCAAATGCTCCAGTATCACCAGAACCGAATCAGGGAAGAGCAGGAACATGAAAGAAGACGTATGAAAGACACGAAAATGAAAGTATTAGTTGCACAATCTGTTCCACAAGACAGTCGGAAGAGGGGTCCGAATCAAGCCAGTCATCCTGCAGCTCCCATTAAAGGGACATGCAATTATTGTAAACAGCCAGGTCATTTTATAAACGAATGTACAGTTCTGAAACATAACATAGCTACTGGTAAGACTAAAGAGAGACCACGTCCGCCTAGACGAGAACAAGTTTTACAGACTTCCCAGCCACCGCAGAACGCACAACAGACAGTTACAGTACCGCAGCCTATAGCTGCAACACAGCATGTTACACAGCAGATGTACCAGTATGCACAGTCAGAGTATCCAGATTACCAGCAGTATTCATGAAACAGCCTAGAGAGGGAGGTAGGCTTGCCTCTCATCGAGATTCCTGTAGATCAAGAGGGTCCCTATGTACATAGTCAAGTATTAGGGAAAGACAGAAAGTTTCTGATTGATACAGGGGCAAGTAGGACTACCATCAGTCATGACGAGGTTCCAGGGGCTCCGCTCTCAGGCTCAAGAAATGTTTCCCTTGGATTTTCAGGAAAGCCTATTGTTAATGAAATATCGAAACCAGTTACTCTAGAAGTCGGTCCACTGCCCCGAACTACTGATTTGTTACTTACAAAGTCTTGTCCAGAAAATTTGTTAGGCATTAAGACGTTAAAAGAATTAGGAGCAGTTATATGCTGCTCCCCAGAAGGGGTCCGCCTGTTCCTCCGAGATTTTAAAGGTCATTATGTATCACGTGATTTTGATCCAAGATTATTGAATGTACCACAGCATTTATGGGCGCAAGGTCCAACTGATGTAGGTTGTATGCATATCACACCCCATCGTGTGACTCTGAAACAAGGTGTTGTATTACCACGAATCCGACAGTACAAATTGCCACCTGAGGCTGTAGCAGCCTTATCCAAAATTATTGACGAGCTTATTGTTCAAGGAGTGGTTGTAGAAACTGACTCCAATGTATGTAATTCTCCTATCATTCCAGTCCTGAAACGTACTGACCCAAATGCACCTCCAGTTTATCGATTAGTGATTGACCTTCGAGAACTTAATAAGTGTATCATACCCCAGTACCCAGTAGTCCCTGATATTTCATCCCTCTTGACAGCCATTGATTCTGAAGCCACATTCTTTTCAGTTATCGACCTCAAGAACGCATTCTTCAGTGTCCCCATTCATCCAGACAGCCAGTTCCTTTTCGGATTCTGTTTAAATGGAAGAAGCTATAAATTCACACGAGCACCTCAAGGTTTCACAGAAAGTCCTAGCATTTACAGTCAAGCACTTAAAAGACAACTAGACAACATTCACATGCCAACTGACACTGCCCTACTCCAGTATGTCGATGATCTACTAATTACAGCCCGTTCTGAACGTTACTGCGAGTGTGCGTCACTTACAGTCCTGTATTTTCTGGCCGAGATGGGACACAAGGTGTCCCCTTCCAAATTACAATTCTGTGTCCAGCAAGTGGTCTACTTAGGACACTTACTGTCCAAGAGGGGTAGGCAGTTGACACCTGACCGTATCCAGTTAATAGCGCATCTTCCACAGCCCAAGACTCAGAAGGAGGTACGAGCTTTTATCGGCCTCACTTCTTACTGTAGACAATGGATTCCTCAGTATGCATTTCTAGCCAAGCCACTGATACAGTTAACGACACAGGAGGCAGCCGCATTGACTGTCCTCCCTTGGACCCAGGAACATACACTTGTTTTCAATGAGTTAAAGAAAGCTTTATGCCAAGCACCTGTTCTAGCAACACCGAACTACAGTAAGCCTTTTACACTTTTTGTCACAGAACGTGATGGTACTGCATTATCTGTTCTCACACAAGATCAAGCAGGACAGTACAAGCCCTGTGCTTATTTTTCTAGCACATTAGATCCAGTGGCCCAGGCTCTGCCTGCGTGCCTCAAGTCAGTTGCAGCCACAGCACTAGCTATCAGACAAAGTGATTCCATAGTGTTAGGACACTCCCTGACAGTACAAGTTCCACACTCCGTGGAAGTTCTTTTAAACCGAACACAGACTCAGCACTTGACAATTGCACGTTTAACAGGTTATGAACTGACACTGTTTCAGCCACACATAGAAATCAGACGCTGCAACGTTTTAAATCCAGCTACACTGTTACCGTCAGTTACTTCAAATCCTGCCACACATGACTGTGTGGAAGTCGTTAACACCATGACAAAGCCAAGACAAGACTTGACAGATATTGCATTACCTGATCCCGACCTGACACTTTATGTGGATGGTTCATGTATGAGAACAAGTACAGGAGAACTAGTAGCCGCGTATGCAGTGACTACGGACACTGAAGTTATAGAAACACACCGTATTGATACCCTGTCTGCTCAAGCAGCAGAGCTAGTCGCTCTGACCCAAGCCTGCATACGAGCTAAGAACCTAAAAGTAAACATATACACAGATTCACGTTATGCATTCGGAGTCGTACACGACTTTGGAGTGCTCTGGCAAGAAAGAGGTTTCATGACTTCTCATGGAACCAAAATTCAGCATGGTTTCCTCATTCAAGCCCTGTTAGATGCAATACATTTACCGACAGCTATTGCCATCATGAAGTGCAAGGCACATACGAAAGTCACTGATATCATTTCCCAGGGTAACGACCTGGCAGATCGAACAGCCAAGCTTACTGCTCAGAATTCAGACATTCCAGTTAACACGACACACACTCATTCCAGATCAGACTACTTGTATGACAGTTAAGGACCCTACACAGGATGTCATAGACATACAGTCACATGCCACTCCAGATGAAATCAAGAAATGGTCCGAACAAGGAGGGGTCCAGACAGATCAGGGATGGTTGACGAAGGGAAAAGCCACATGGTTTCTCCCCGACTCAATGGTTCAAGTCATTATTAATACCGCACATAGTCCAGCACATTTAGGAGAAAAGGCCATGTTAGACAGCATCCAGAACATTTGGTTCAACAAGCATTTACGAGCAGCAGCCAAGCAGAAAGTACGTACCTGTATGATATGTTGTCAGTTCAATCCAGGTAAAAGTGTTCCGGTGGAACAAGGTGGATTCCATCCTCCTGACCCCCCTTTTGAAGTCCTCCAGATGGATTATATTCAGATGGAGAGATGTCGAGGTTTCAAGTATGTCCTCGTAGTTGTATGTGCTTTGTCCAGATGGACAGAAGCATATCCTGTTCCAGATTACACTGCCGCGACCACTGCCAGGCAGTTGGTTCGTGAGTTTTTCCCCCGCTATGGTTTACCTAGGGTCGTGTATTCAGACAACGGCCAGCCATTCTCATCCGAGCTCATGAAACAAGTTTCCCTTCTGTTAGGGTACCAGTGGAAGTTCCACTGTGTACGGCACCCCGAAGCAGCTGGTCTAGTTGAGAGACATAATCAGACATTGAAAATCCGCATTGCAAAAGTATGCGCAGAGAAAGGTGTAGATTGGTTGGTAGCCCTGCCAGTTGCTCTTTTTTATATGAGAATGGTTGCACATTCCAGATCAGGTCTGTCCCCGTACGAGGTCGTATTCGGCCGTCCTCCTAATATGTGGGGTACACCTATGCCCCGAAAGATTACAGACGTTTCCAGTAATATGTTGACAGATTACCTAGCTTCCTTGATGTCTGCCCTACACTCTTGTCGTTCACAGGTTGCCGCTGCATTTCCAGACAACACTGAGGTGAAACTGCATGAAGTCGTTCCAGGGGATTTCGTCCTGGTGCGCAATTTTGATCGTTCAAGTCCGTTGGAGCCCCGTTGGAAGGAGCCCCAGCTGGTGTTATTAACAACAAGGACCGCCGTCAAGCTCGAAGGACGCAAGGGCTGGGTGCATACCAGCCATATCAAGAAATTCCATGGATTACGGCCAAATACATTTATCAAAGACTGCCCCGTTCTTAAAGACTGTCCAGACACAGACTCTAAACTTCCCCTGTTAGAGAAAACTCCGCAGCAGGAGTATAAAGCAAAACTCCGGTCTAGTAAAATAAGTCAGCCAGTTTAATTGTCTAAGTCCCTCTCGGGTGAAACGGTTAGACAGGTTCCTGACATGTATGAGACAGACCCACACAGTGAGAGAGTTAGCCAAAACTCTAAAAGATGTATTATCGTTCTATTCTTTTTATTGTTCTTAAGTCTTATGGTTACATGCATAAGTTATGCTTTTCATTTATGTTTTCCTATTTCACATGTACATATGTTTTCTAATGTTACAGTAGAGCACACATTTAGTGACCTGCCTCCTCACGAGTTATCCTATCGTCTTCTATGCGTAATAACACATTTATCAGAATGTTACACTATTCACACCAGACCAGTAATGCCACTAATTGTTGGGTGTGTGGTCGACTTCCCCCTTTCCAGACACCGAAGGGAGTTCTGCCACTCTTTCCTTATCCATTTTCACATAATGGTTCGTGTGGAGCATGGTCCACGTTAACGTCATCCTCCACTGATATGTCCCTTCTGAATCGAACATGTTTCCCAGACAAGCAAGGTCTTTCCCATAGAACAGGGTTAGATCTAGAAAATGAAGTATATGATTTAGGTAATTATTCCTCGAATTTCATGGTTTTGAATGTTCAGTCCGATACTACTCCAGATTTGCCTGCTATTTCAGTACTACCAGTCAAAGGCGAATTATGTGTCAGAAAGAATGGTTCCGCACATGTAGGACATAGTGATTGTACTACTGTGGTCGAGTATCGTGACAGTGGGAAATCTATTTTCAAAGCCTCACGTCATTCTTATTTTGTTTGTGGTCAGACCGCATATGTCCGTCTGCCCCTCGATTGGGATGGAACATGTTACATTGCCTTCCTACTGCCACCAGTTTTTCTAGCCCCATCTGATTATCACAGAAACACACATCTAGTACACGTTAGACATAGAAGGGAGACTGAGTCCCCAATTGTCGATCAAACTGAAACTACTCTAGAACAATATCAAGACTTCAATAAAGGTTTCTTTTTCTTTATAGGCCCTGTCCAGAATAGTAAGTTAATACGTAGGTTAACCAGAACCCTTGAAGCAGTAGTGAATGAGACTACTTCCGCTCTAGGTAACTTAACCGAAGAGCAATCTGCCATTAGATTTGTCGTGCTCCAAAATCGTCTCGTTCTTGACGTCATATTGGCCGATAGAGGAGGAGCTTGTAGAGTCATCGGATCTAGTTGCTGCATTTTCATTCCTAATAACGCGCCGTCTGTTTATTCAGCTATAACCAGACTTCATAAAATTGCCCATCAGTTACACCAGAATCCAGGCACCTGGACATGGTCCGGTTGGCTCTGGAGTATCATATCTGTCTGGGGATGGAAAGTATTGTCATTCCTAGGTATAGCAGTAATGATCATATTCAGTTGCTGCCTCTGTTTACAATGTGGCCCTGCGATTTGCGGCTTGTGCGCTACATCCTGTATTCCTAGTCCTAAATCCCGTTCCAAAACAATTCGAGACGATCAAATGATGCTATATGAACAGATAGATGGTATCATGAATATTGATGTTTCCTGATGGAAACGTAGGGCACAAGGAGGGAATGTGGAAAAGTAAATTTTGCCATGTTGTATGTGCCTACGTGTTCCCCACTCTGTTATATGAGCATGATCGATATGCATATATCCTCCTATGATCGATTAAAGACGCAATCATAGTTGTGTCCAACTCTAGTATGCCAGTTTCCAGTTCTCGTGAAAGCAACGAGTATTAGGCCCATGTTACCACGATTTACAGTGTACACGTTAATTCATTGAATTGTCCCCGTTTCTAGGCCTCAAAAGGGCCCGGACACCAGATTCAAGCTCCAGTCTCCTGAACCCTCTCCGAGGAGCGATGCAGCCCCCACCTGCACCCCTGACCCTTCGCTTACTTCCTGCCGCACAGTGCCCGGCCCGGCCTGGCTCTGCCTGCCTGTCTGCCAAGAGTATGTTATGCTTCTAGTTATCAGTTCAGCCCTCCTTCTCTGCATTCCTAAGCTACTGAATCGCATCAATAGTTTCAGCCAGGGTCTAGCCTTTCTGTCTCCATGTAAGAGAAATACTGTATTAATATTCATAGAATATTCCCCGCACACGCATTACACGAAGAATATATGCATGCACCAGCCTTAGAGTCAAGTAGCCTCTGCCCTGATAACTTTTAGTTTCTATCAACATGTACTCCAAACACAAGATACCAGATATGCCATAGGTACATGTCGTCCTGACACCGTAGACTTTAGTCTCCTCTTCTAGTGCAGAAGTCATAGCCCCCAGTTCTCCCTGGTAACACGTCATTGCCCGTTTGCACGCACCACTAGGTTAAAGGTCCCAGCTACTCAGGTAGCCCTCGCCATGTTTCCGCCCATTCATGACATTTCTATGACGTTTCACATCACATGTCTATGTATACGGCCTGTACACGCCTTCTTGTTACACCCATTTTGTCTTATCTTTCGCGACTGCTACGAGTTACGCCTACTGCTACGCCTACTGTATGCAATGTAATGTAATGTATTATACTATATAAATGCTGCACTGTCAATTAGGCATTGCAGCTGCCGCCCATTCTATTTCCGTGCAGGCTATCCCGTTCCTGTCCCTTCCCTTATGCCTGATTAAAGCCTGTTAGACTCAGATACCTCGAATCCTGTCTCTTATTTATTGAGCTATCTGTTTTATTCAATGTATTCAAAAATAGTACCGGTAATTAATTATTTATTTACCACATCTCCTGGTCTGACAGGAAGTCCCCAAAGTAACCGGACTGTTCCATACCATGTGGTGCCTGTCAAATATCTGTTACGGACCCTGCTTAATTTGCCTCTGGTGCTTGGAGAGGGACCACGATTCTAAGACCTGTGAGGACTGCGTTGCCATGCACGTGAAGGTGCATGGGGGGAACGTTCCGTCAAGCCCATCTCGGCACAACAACCGTAAGATGCTCAAGATCCCGGTTGTGCACAAGGTCCTGGGACAGCTCGTGGGGCCACACTTGACGCTTGTCTCATTCACAGTAGTCTGATGAGTCATCATAAAAAGAAATAAAAGGAGTCGAAGAGATCTTAGATGTCGCCTCACCCCTCGAAGCCTTCTGACTAGGCGTTACAGCTTTGGTGCTCCAGGCCATGTGCTTTAGCATAGTCTGAGTCGGGGTCTGCTCTGCATTTTTCGGACTTTACCAGTGTTCCTGCCCAGCTGAAAGGTGTTTTGAGGCCATTCACCTCCTATTTGGGCGGCCTAGCCCCTCTGGAACACCTTTGGGCCCCATGGGCTTAGGAGGGGCCCCCACTGGATCCGCGCTGGCAGGTTTGACCTCTTCAATAGTCTGGCCCCATGATTCCTGTGTTGTATCCGGAGTGGAGCCACCTGCGAGACCGAGACCTACCTCTGCCCTTGCTCCAGTGCTGACTTCCTGCCGACAACCCCTTGTTGTAAATATAGACACCCCAAGCCAGTGCCATCGTCTTTCCCGACTCCGACACGGAGCCATATGGGCGTTGTACGATGCCTGTTCCGGCGCTGCCTTGGACCATGCTCTCTGGTCGAAGCCAGTGCCTTTTTTAATTGACAGGCCTGGAGAGGGAGACATATGGTTGGGGTCTGAGGACCCTTATGGATTCCAATTTCACCTTGACAATATTGAGGACAGCTGGTATGAGGTTAAACACCGCATTGGACACTGGCTTGATCTCTTCCCCTACCGTGGCTATGTGGAGAGTGCCTCATTCGATACTGTGATGTGTAGGGCGGTTGAGATCTTGGATCTTCAGTTGTCCTCCATGGCAATCGAAGCAAATGTCAGCTGGGAGTTGCCATATTCGAACCCTTACCCCGTCCCCTTTAATGAAGCCATTACTTATATCCTACTTGGGGCCTGCTCCAAGCCCTGGACAGTGGTTCCTGTGCATAGACAATCATCTGCCACCATCGTTCCACTACTGGGGACCCACCCCCCACCAGTTTCCTTACTCGGTACCCCACCCCAGAGAGCTTGGTGGTCTAAGCCTCCATCTCTAGGGTCAAACCTGGTGCGTTCCCTACCACTACACTGTATAGGGAATCCAAAAGGCTGGATACTTTTGGGAAGCGGATGTTCTCTTCCACCAGCCTTGCTCTGCAGTCGGTAAATACCACATTCCTTTTGTGTCGATATTCCAATACGATCTGGGATTTGGTTGCTCAAGTGCTGCCCATGGTCTCAGATGTCCCAAACCATACTCTCCCAAGCTATTGCTGACAGGAGAGACACAGCAAAGCTCACCATACGATGTGGACTGGACACAACTGACTCGCTGGTTAAAGCAATTTCACTGTGGGCTCCCTTCGGTGCCACACCTGGTAGAGAACCACTATTTTTTCGGAGGATGTCCAAGTCTCGCCTATGGACATGCCCTTTGATGGCTCTCATCTTTTTGAAGAGTAGGCGGACTCAGCAATGGAACGTTTTAAGAATAGCAGCGCTACAGCCAGGTCTTTGGGCTTCTCCATGCCCCTTGTCAGCCACGGCCTGCTGTGGCCACAGATGGGCCTTCCCATTCACCCCTGCCAAAAGACTTCCCAGCCCTTTTTGCCGAGAACACGAGTCCCACAGACAATGTGGGACAGGAGCCAGTGGTCAGGTCAGTCAGTTCTCCCCCAAAAGCAACAGCAACCTCCATACCCCTTTAGTTTGCCATCTGACCATCAGCAGGGGCATCCAGTGGCGACAGGATATGCCATCACTTACACCTCTGGAGGTCAGTAACATCAGACCGCTTTAAAAATTGTCTAAAGGGGCTGCTCCGCCTCCTTTGTGACAACCTCCAACCATGCCACTCACTTGTGACTGGCTCATGGGGGACCACCTCTCCTTGCTCCACCAGGATGTGCTGGCTCTGGGCCAAAGGAGACATCGATAGAGTGCTGGCCTCAGATGTTTGTTGTGGTTGCTATTCCTGCTACTTGCTGGTGCCAAAAAAGGATGTAGGCCTTAGTCCTATCCTAGATCTCTGTCTTAATCTCTTACCTGAACTAGCATTTGCAATGCAAAGTGTCTCGCAGCATTAAAGTTTGAGTTACTGGCATTGTAAATGACAATGCTTTGCATTAATTTGTTTTCTTTAATTTGCAATTGGTATATAAACATTGTTTGTGAATGGTTAGCTGTTGCTTATGCTAAGCAACGTTGGCAGTCATATAGAGTGCTAATCTTGCTTGTTAGAAGCATGCTGATTTAAAGCACTCTGATACCTGCGGGTAAAGTTTGCGCCATATAAAAGTGAAAACTAATAAATAAATAAAAAAAGCCTACCTGTACCACGTCCACCAGACCATAAATAACGTGCGAAAAGAAAAGACCATTCACCATCTCCTTCTAGGAATGGGGCTGCCAGGCCATAGACAATAAAATCCATTAAGACCCAGGCACATACGCAATTAACTGTAATTGTTTTATTTGTGGTGTCCCAGAGTGATGTGGTGGTGTCCCAGAGTGATGTGGTGGTGTCCCAGAGTGATGTGGTGGTGTCCCAGAGTGATGTGGTGGTGTCCCCGAGTGATGTGGTGGTGTCCCCGAGTGATGTGGTGGTGTCCCCGACTGATGTGGTGGTGTTCCCGAGTAATGCGGTGGTGTCCCCGAGTAATGCGGTGGTTTCCCCGAGTAATGCGGTGGTGTCCCGAGTAATGCGGTGGTGTCCCCGGGTAATGCGGTGGTGTCCCCTAGTGATGCGGTGGTGCCCCTGAGTGATGTGGTGGTGGCCCTGAGTGATGTGGGGGTGTCCCCGAGTGATGAGTGGTGGTGTCCCCGAGTGATGAGTGGTTGGTGTCCCCGAGTGATGAGTGGTTGGTGTCCCCGAGTGATGAGTGGTGGTGTCCCCGAGTGATGAGTGGTGGTGTCCCCGAGTGATGAGTGGTGGTGTCCCCGAGTGATGAGTGGTGGTGTCCCCGAGTGATGAGTGGTGGTGTCCCCGAGTGATGAGTGGTGGTGTCCCCGAGTGATGAGTGGTGGTGTCCCCGAGTGATGAGTGGTGGTGTCCCAGAGTGATGAGTGGTGGTGTCCCAGAGTGATGAGTGGTGGTGTCCCCGAGTGATGAGTGGTGGTGTCCCCGAGTGATGAGTGGTGGTGTCCCCGAGTGATGAGTGGTGGTGTCCCCGAGTGAGATGCGGTGGTGTCCCCGAGTGAGATGCGGTGGTGTCCCCGAGTAATGCGGTGGTGTCCCCGAGCCCGAGTGATGAGTGGTGGTGTCCCCGAGTGATGAGTGGTGGTGTCCCCGAGTGATGAGTGGTGGTGTCCCCGAGTGATGAGTGGTGGTGTCCCCGAGAGATGAGGTGGTGTCCCCGAGAGATGAGGTGGTGTCCCCGAGTGATGCGGTGGTGTCCCCGAGTGATGCGGTGGTGTCCCCGAGTGATGCGGTGGTGTCCCCGAGTGATGCGGTGGTGTCCCAGAGTGATGCGGTGGTGTCCCCGAGCCCGAGTGATGAGTGGTGGTGTCCCCGAGTGATGAGTGGTGGTGTCCCCGAGAGATGAGGTGGTGTCCCCGAGTGATGCGGTGGTGTCCCCGAGTGATGCGGTGGTGTCCCCGAGTGATGCGGTGGTGTCCCCCGAGTGATGCGGTGGTGTCCCCCGAGTGATGCGGTGGTGTCCCCCGAGTGATGCGGTGGTGTCCCCCGAGTGATGCGGTGGTGTCCCCCGAGTGATGCGGTGGTGTCCCCCGAGTGATGCGGTGGTGTCCCCGAGTGATGCGGTGGTGTCCCCGAGTGATGTGGTGGTGCCCCGGAGTGGTGCCCCTGAGCGCTCTTGACGGCTACAGTGTACCTCTCACACAAGTACTCTTGGCTCAGGATTAGCATACATTAATTCCTGAATGAGGATAGGCAGACTATATTTGTGTATTCTGCTACAGATTTGTTGGTCTGGGGTATTAGGGGCTTGGGGCTGGGATCAAATCCTCTTGTATGCTCGTATTAGGATACGGATTTCACTTTTGGAGCGTGGTGCCTTCTGGAGACCACTACCAGCGGGGTTTTTGGCACCAGTAAAAGCTCTAAAAAAAAAAAAGTGTGCGATCTTGCCTGGACATATCAAGAAGCCTTCTATACAAACGTTCCTGTCCACTGCCGCAGGCTGCGCACCTCTCCACCCATCTCTTGCCAGCCCGTCTTTCTTCCGTGCCCAGCATGCCCACCCCGAATTGACAACCGCCACCACCAGGCCAGCAGTACCCTCCACCCACTTCGTGTCCTTGCTGACTTTAACTCATTGACACATGCAGAAAGGGATAAACCAGGCACACAGTTGTGCATATTGACAGCACATAGTTAAATAAAATGAAAATGTGAGATTCTCTTATGAAGCTTAAATAGCTGCAAATGTATAAGTGTACACGTACTACATACAAAGTAAATGGTTTCACAAAAGTATATTGATATATTGCATATGGCCACATAGCAAACTAAAAACACTACTGACACAAGTGTACATTTAAAAGTTAAATAAATGTAGAAAGCCACTAATTGCAGCTTATTGTTTTCACCTACCTAAAAATAAATATGTATAAAGTGCAAGAACATGACAAAAAGAAGGCTAAATAGAGATCTAAATATCAAGATACAGAGCCACATCTAAATATCAAAATACAGAGCCACAAACACTGGAGCCCTCAGAGTAATACAACATAGCCATAAACACGTACGTGGTCATTGTAGGAAGGTAGATCCCTGACTATGGTTGCCCCCAACTTTTTGCCTGGTGTTTTGCTGGTTTTCTGACTTAGTTGACCTGGGACCCTGCTATTCAGGGCCCCAGGCCTACTGCTCTCTCTGTAAAATGGATTCCATGTACCTTAGGTACATATCTAATTGGATACTGAGTCACCTTATCAGTCCCTGTACAGTGTACCTTAGGTACCCAGGGCATAGGTGTACCCAGGGCCTACCAGGGGCTGCAGCATGTATTATGCCACCCCTGGCTGGCCATCCAAATCTGACACAACTGGCTGCACGACAGCTGGGGCAAGGTGGTGTAATCACCCCTTTGCTTTAGATATAGTATACCTATATCTAACCCTAAAATGGGCACACAGATCTCCTATCAGTCACTCCTATGGCAGGCCTTGACAATCCTGAAGGCAGAGTGCTTGGAATCGTGTGAGATAGTGCTCTGGCATGAGCTGAGCCTGTCTGCGGCTTTCGGGATCTATCCCTTAGCCGTTTCCATGATATCGCATACCATATACTCTTAAGTGCATTATAATCCTCGTGGTTATATGCCAACTCTGGTATCGCTTTATCAAAACATGTCGAGTAAGGTGTCATACGAATTGGAATACTAACCCCTCGCCAATTCTGGCGACGGGGTTAGCATTCCACCCTTCTAGAGGGACACGACATGTATGTAACCTATAACCCCGGTTAACGTCAGACAGAGCCTTAGCTCCACAAAATGGATGCTGCCACCGAGACACAAGTCTGCCCTCCTGCTGCTGGGAGTCCTCCCAGAGCAGGAGGCAAGGACAAAGGGTTTCCTGCCAGGGGCGGTGCCAGCACCGTCCCAGACAGGGTTTTGTGTATTCTAGGTAGGCAGGGCTTTAGAGGAAGGTGACTGCAAGTGGCACCCCGGTACTCACTGTGCATAGGCCAGCTTGAACCAGTTCCAGGGGCACACCAGACCCTGAGCTGGGGAAAGCCCGCCAAAGGAGAGGGGTGTAACCACCCCCCTCCTGGTCCCACCCATAGGGCAGGACTTAGTCGCGTGCCAGCCCCTTTTTGCAGGATAAAGGTAGGAACTGGCCCCCTTCCAAATCAGATCATCTTTGAATCCTGAAACTACTTTCCACGAAAGGAACTCAAGACTTCTTCCCAAGATTCTCCCTTGTGACTAAGGAGTAGTCACCCTGCAGCAGCAGGCACCAACCAAGCATCGCGGTTTGTTGCCAGTCTCTCCTCCGGATCAAGACTGCTCCAGCACGATGAGAACCGGCTTCCCTGGCACCTCTGACCTCAACCTACATCATCAGCCCAGCTGTGATCCGTGGGTGCGACGAGACCTCGAGGGACCGGCCATCTTCAGAACTGCATGACGCTTGTCCAGCACGACCACCGAGTGACCCTCGACTGAGTGCTTTGGGGTAAGAGAAGCCCCGACCCTGAGCAGCTCCAGCACCGAAGTTCAGCCCCCCTGCATCCACGAGATCTGCGTGGGGCCCTTCTGCCCTTTGCTGCTCACCGCGTTGTCCAGGTCGCTTGCCCGTTGGCTAGTGGCCCCCTCACGACGCTCCACGACGACAACCACTGCTGGTCTGGTTGCTCCAGACTAGCCCTTGCTCCCCTCCAAAAGAGGAGCCCCCTGGACCCTCCTGGTCCACTCAAGACGCCATTTTAGGTCCACCGCGTGGGCCTTGCATTTGCCAAGACTTGTTGCCAAAATCCTGGGTCCAGCGACGTCGACAGCAAGTACCTTCGTGGGACAGCTCGCACCTCCATCCTGGTCGCCGACAACGCCTCCTGGTCCGAGAGACTGCAGAGCCCAGCAGCGCCCACTCACCTGGCTGAGGTGACTTTGTCCGGTGCCATCCTGGTGCCCACTCAAATCACTGGCTAGTGATTCAGAACTTGGTCCCCTCTGCTTACAGGTTCCTTCTTCCCTGATCCAGGCTTGGATCACCACGAACTCCTTCACTGGCCGCCTGCCAGCAACTTCTTTCTTCAGGCTCCTGGATCCTCAACGAGGGTTTCCGACGCAACTTCAACCCTATGCAGCCGCAGCCCCTGGGCTAGGTAACCTGAGTACTCCGGTGCTCCAGCATAGTCCAACACCCTAAGTGTTCGGATCCACTCCCGTTTTCAACCCACCTAGTCGGGTTCGCCCGAGAACAGTAACTTCGCAACTACTAGCCTCCATAGACTTTTTCCCGCCTTACGCGTGAGAGTTCCCACTCTGCACACGACGTCCACAGGCCTCCTGCATCTAATCCCAGTGTTTAGAATTGTAGGATTAGCGATTCCTGAGTCTAGAAAAGCATTACTTACCTGCTAGCAAGTTCGCATTCCACTTACTGAGTATATGGTTTTTCGTGCCCCTAGGGCATCTGTGTAAATTGTGCGACTTAAAGTATTTTCGTAAGAGTTTTGTTGTGTGCTTAGCTCCCTGACTCATAAAGAGTTCAGGGTAGACTTGTTATAAATAAATATCTGTTTATTTTCATAACAACTTGTGTGGTGTCCTTTCACTTGGTGTTCAAGGGGTAATGTGATGGTAAAACAGCTGGCTTAACACGCCCTCTAGAGCCTTAGCCTTAGACTGCTCGTATCCATGCTACTAGGATAGCTGGTCTATAAGGTTGACTTACAACCAATCATCAATAAGGGTTGTTTGGACTGATACATAGTGATCACTAGAATAGTGAGCACTGCATATCAGGCCAACTTCTCACAGTCATTCAGAGGCATTCGGCCTTCTAAGGATTGTGGGTCAGGTTCACGGGTCAGAGAGAGAGGAATTACTTGCTCCATCCCTTACTTCCGATGGGCACTGTGGGTTCTAGGAGTTCCACGTGGCTCGTAAGTGGAAGAGTAGATAATCCCCTGTTGTGAGGTATGTGGAGTTCTTGAGTCGCGGTGGGTGCATTGAGTTTAAGGGATGACTAGACTCTGTGTAGCAGGCAAAGCAGAGGCGAGTTAACCATTTTATTCAGCGTTTCTTTATTACATGCGCTGCTCACACTTGCTCTGTAATCATTGTTTGAATGTTCAAGAGCTTTTGTCATACGTTTAAAGCACTTTACAAGGCGAATCTTGCTGTGGCTCTATGTGTGCTTTGCTCTGAGACAGCCATCCCACCTCCCTTTTAGAGGCCCTGTCTTGCCTTTGTGGCTCGGTGGCGCCTCCTGTGGGCCGCCTGTGCATCGCCCCTCCCCAGAGCGAGCCGCCCTGGGCCCAGGCCCTCCGAGGCAAAGATGTGTGACGCTCTGAGGTGTGGGTCAGCCTTGCACCATCACCGATCTCCAAACCGCAGACTTGCACGTTGTCAGAAAATGCCCCCGGAATCCCGCCGCAGCCGCACCGGAAGTCAGGCATGGTCGCCTGTGACGGGGGCGGGGCCGCGTCCGGACTGGAAGAGGAGGCAGGCGGAGTCAATGCGTCTCGCGGCCCGGGGCCCCTGTGAGCGGTGGAGAGCAGGAGGTTGCGCGCCGCGTGTTGAGAGCAGAGTCCCCCGAGATTGTCCAGGTAAGTTCCAAAGGGCTGGGGGGGCTTGGTGCACTCGTGTGTGTGTGTGGGTGTGTGTGTGTGTGTGTGTGTGTGTGTGTGTGTGTGTGTGTGTGTGTGTGTGTGTATGCTCGTGTGTGTATGTATGTGTGCGACGATGACGGTGGTGGCGGCGGCGGGAGAGGGGGGGGCCTCGGTGCACTTGTGTGTGCGCACGTGTGTGTATGTGTGGGGGGGGTGTCTCTGTATGTATGTGCGTGCGTGTGCCCTTGAGTGTGTGTGTTTATGTGTATGCGCACGCGTGTGTTGTAGTGGAGCTGCGCGCATTGCAAGAAACTTGCAACAGCGCTCGTACTTGTGCGCGTGTAAGTTTGAAATCGCCTCCAAGGCGATGCGCGCGGCCAGGATTGTCTCCTGGAAAGCACACACGCCGACAATAGGTTCTTGGCGAATGCGCTTCCGCACGCTTAGCCGAGACCTAAAAAGGAGAAATTCAAAATGCTCACTGAATTCCTGTCGGCTCTGGACCTGCAAGAATGAATGGTAGCGTTGGACTTGCAGGACACCCACAACTATATCCCTGTCCTGCCTGCCTGCCCACAGGCATTTCCTGCGGTTCAAGGTGGGTCATGAGCAGTTTCAATTTGACATGCTCCCTTTCTGCCTCACCAGTGCCCCTCGGGTGTACACCAAGGTGATGGCAGTGGTTGCAGCTCATCTGCAAAGGTCAAGGGTTCCAGTGTTCCTCCGCTACATTGGCGATTGGCTGCTGAAGGCAGGCTCACCACAGTCTCCCACCCCAGACTACGGTAAACCTCCTGCACTTGCTCAGGTTAATCATTTACTTGCCGAAGTCGCATCTGACTCACTTTGAAGCTCCCTTTCATTGTAGTTGTTCTGGACACAGTGCTGTTTCGGACCTATCCTCCCTATTGTAAAGTCCAGGATATTCAGGCTATTATACTGATGTTTCAGCCTCGATCCTGGATTTCGGTGAAAAGCCTCATGGCCTCCTGTATCCTACTTGTAACACATGCCAGTTGGTATATATGGGCTCTGCATTGGGACCTGAAGTTCCAGTGGGTGCAGCATCATAGAATCTCTCCGACATGGTTCAGATCTCGAAGGGAGCTACAAAAAGATCTGCAGTGGTGGCTGACGAACTGCGATTGGGCCAGTGGCAGACCCCTCCTACTTCGTCAAACAGAGCTAACTAATGACAGATGTGACACTTCTGGGATTGGGCGGCCACTTTGGAGAGGTGAAGTACTCTGGTCTCTGACTGAGCCTAGGCTTCACATCAACCTGATGGAGCTTTGAACGATCTGCTTGGCATTGAAAGCCTTTCTTCCTTTGATCAAGGGAAGGCTGGTGCAAGTGTTCACGGACAGTACTATTGCCATGTGGTACAGCAACGAAGGGCGCAGTAAAGTCGTGTACCCTTGGCCAGAGGCTCTGAATTACTAGAGATGGCTGGAACCCCAGGGCATTGCCCTGGTGGTTTAAAACCTGGCGGGCTCTCATTGGGCTGGACAAACCAAGCCAAAAATGCTTAGCTGATCACAAATTGCGTCACCATTCGGAAGTGGTTCAAGGTCTCATTCTGCAGTAGGGAGCGCCTTGGCTAGATCTGTTTGCAGCCGCAGAGAACGCGCAATGTCGGCAGTTATGTACGCTGGAGTTTCAATGTGGGATTCTCGCTTGGAGACTCTTTCCATCTCAAATGGAGCTACTGCCTCCTGTGCACCTTTTTGTCAATACTACTCCTGTTTAGAGTTCTGAAGAAGATCAGGAAAGACCAGGCCCAAGTTTTTTTTGTGGCTCTATATTGGGAATAGAGAGTCTGGTATGCCGGGCTATTGAAGCACCGGTCCCCTGATCAGGCTGCCTCTTTGAGAGGTTCTTCTGTCTCAGCAGTAGGGAAGGGTCCTGTAACAGAACTTGCGCACCCTTTACCTTCATCCGTGGAGATTGAGTGGTGACAGTTGACACTTTTGACCTTCCTCTTGAAGTCTTTGATGATATTCTGGCAGTTAGGGGTCCCTCCAGCAAGTCGGTATACATCTGCTGTTGGAATAAATTTGTGGCATGGTGTGCATCTTGGAACATCAATCCCCTTTCAGCACCCGTTTCTCAGGTGCTTGTGTTTGTTCTATTCTTGGCCCAGCAAGGCCCTGCTCTAGGAACGGTTAAAGGTTATTTATCAGCTATGCTGGTTTTTTTTTAGGTTGCTGGACCAACCTTATTTGTTCAAGTCCCCTTTTGTGGCTAGGTTCCTCAAAGGTTTGCAACCAATGTTCCCTCTAATTTTTTTCCTTTGTGTGCGTTAGTGTAGGGTCTCTGTGTGCTGCAGCCATGGCAATGTGCGCCAGAAACCAGACCGTGCGTGTGTGCACCGTCAAATATCCCTCCAAACTTTTGCTTAAAAATCTGAAAAGATGGTGCATTTCCACACATAGTGTCACGTTAAACTATACTGTGTTGTGTGGTTAGCTTTGCCGTAATTTTTAGCTGACAAAATAGCAAATACAAGTTAAAAGCACTTAAAAAGTATTTTAAAGTTGTGTAAACTAATTGCATCGGTGGTACTCATAGTACGGTCCGCGGGCCGCCAGCGGCCTAGCAGACCTTCATGCACCTTGCCTTGTCGTTTCTAGGCAAAGTGGAGATGCATGGGCTGTAAGAAGGTGTGAAAAAAACAACAAAGCCTCATTAACAAGTAAATGGAAGCCCTGTGAAGTACTCCGGTACAGCTGTGTGCGCGCCCAGGAAGCTGTCTCAGCCCGGGCTGCCACAAACTAATGGGTAAGTGGGGGGAGGCTGGGGCTTAAGCCCTTTGAGCCCAATGGGCATTGCACGCCTGGATGTAAGCACATTCAGAATTTGGACAGATGGGGACAGAGACAGACAGATAGAGACAGAGAGGAAGAGAGAGAGAGGAAGGTAGAGGGAGGGAGGGAAGTGGAGGGAGGGAGGGAGAAGGGGGTAGAAGGTGGGAGAGGGAGGTTAGGGAGAGGGAGATAGAGGTAGAGGGAGGTAGAGAGAGAGGGAGGGGCAGAGGGAGGGAGCGGGATGTAGCGGTTGAGGGAGTTAGAGAGGGAGGGACAGAGGGACGGAGAGGGCGGGACAGAGAGGGAGAGGGCAGAACAGAGAGGGAGAGGGAGGGACAGAGGTAGATGGAGAGGGAGGGACAGCGATGTAGAGGGAGGTAGAGAGAGGGAGGTGCGGAGGTAGAGGGAGGTGCGGAGGGAGAGGGAGGGAGAGGGAGGGACAGAGAGGGAGAGGGAGGGACAGAGATGGAGGGAGAGGGAAAGGGTGGGAGAGGGAGGTAGAGGGAGAGGGAGAGCGAGCTAGAGGAAGAGGGAGCTAGAGGGAGGGACAGAGGTAGGGGAAGGAAGAAGGAGAGGGAGGTAGAGGAGGGAAAGGGAGAGGGAGGGACAGAGGTAGAGGGAGGGAGGTAAAGGGAGAGGGAGGAAGAGAGAGGGAGGGACAGAGGGAGAGAGGGAGGGACAGAGAGGGAGGAAGAGAGAGGGACTGAGGTAGAGGGAGGTGGAGAGGGAGGGAGGGAGGGACAGAGCGGGAGAGGTAGGTAGAGACAGAGGGCGGTAGAGGAGGGAAAGGGAGAGGAAGGGACAGAGCAGGTGAGGTAGGTAGAGACAGGGAGGGAGGGAAAGGGAGAGGGAGCTAGAGGGAGAGGGAGGGACAGAGGTAGATGGAGGGACAGAGGTAGAGGGAGGGAAAGGGAGAGGGAGGTAGAGGGAGGGACAGAGAGGTAGAGGGAGAGGGAGGAAGAGGGAGGGACTGAGGTAGAGGGAGGTGGAGAGGGAGGGAGGGACAGAGCGGGAGAGGTATGTAGAGACAGAGAGGGAATTAGAAGGAGGGAAAGGGAGAGGGAGGGACAGAGAGGGAGAGGTAGGTAGAGACAGAAAGGGAATTAGAAGGAGGGAAAGGGAGAGGGAGGGACAGAGCGGGAGAGGTATGTAGAGACAGGGAATTAGAAGGAGGGAGAGGGAGGGACAGAGAGGGAGAGGTAGGTAGAGACAGAGGGAATTAGAAGGAGGGAAGGGAGAGGGAGGGACAGAGGGAGAGGTAGGTAGAGACAGGGAGGGAAAGGGAGAGGGAGGGAGAGGTAGGGACAGAGCGGGAGAGGTATGTAGAGACAGAGAGGGAATTAGGAGGGAAAGGGAGGGACAGAGGGAGAGGTAGGTAGAGACAGAGAGGGAGGGAGAGGGAAAGGGAAAGGGGGAGGGAGAGGGAAAGGGAGGGACAGAGCGGGAGAGGTAGGTAGAGACGGAGAGGGAGGGACAGAGAAGGAGAGGGAGGGACAGAGAGGGAGGGGTAGGTTGAGGTAGGTAGAGAAAGAGAGGGAGGTACAGGGAGAGGGAGGGAAAGGGAGCGCTAGGGAGAGGGAGCTAGAGGAAGAGGGAGAGACAGAGGTAGAGGGAGGGAAATGGAGAGTGAGGTGTAGGGAGGGACAGAGGTAGAGGGAGAGGGAGGGATAGAGCGGGAGAGGTAGGCAGAGACAGAGGTATGTAGAGGGAAAGGGAGGGAGAGGGAGGTCGAGGAAGGGACAGAGCGGGAAAGGGAGGGAGATAGAGGGAGGGAAAAGGAGTCAGAGGGAGGGAGAGGTAGAGTATTTGCTACTTCTGCACGTTGGAAAAAATTGTCTTCATGTCAGTTTTTAGTGTTTTTTAGCTCCTCTGCACTTTTTTGCTCATGTTATATTTTCTTCTTTCAAGGGTAGCTATAAACTCTTTCTGGGACTGACAGGGGAAAATTATTTCTGTTTGTGATTTGGATAGTGCTTCTGAATAGTATGGTGGGAAATATAAACTGAAGCTAATGGGCACTAAGTAGGGAACCCTGGCCTTATGGGCAACCTTTTTATTAAATATACAGACTGCACTTATGGCCAATGCAAAATTATACTTTTTTTGAATGCTTTTTCCTCACCAACCCACCAGCTGGTGGAATGATGCATGGCATGGGAATCCTGAGTAGAGCCACACTGCAAAGTATTCACAGCCTCAGCCACCAAGCACCCTTTTTGTTAGTCCAAGAATCGTTCCATCAACAGCATAAAGTTAATGTCAGCAATTTTATTTTCCATGTCCTGCTTCATCTTATCTTCATCACTCAATGATGCTACAGTCCTGCTCTTCCCACCGACTAACCATGCCCCCAAATCCGTTATGTTCATCTTTTTTTTCCCTGTTCATCAAATTACTCCAGTACACCATGTACTCGTTAATCATACCTTTTTTTTTTTTTATTACTGGCTTATATAATTTACTCACTCCCTAGTCTGACAGTTACTCTAGGTTAACCCTGATCCAGATTTTATAATTTTTTGACTTAAAGCCAATTGCTGTTGACTGACAGTTGCCCTAAAACTGAACAGGAACAGGGTTACAATTAAAATATTAGTGCAGCAATATCTACTGGGGGGGGGGGGCATACTCAAACTGCTCCTTCTGTGGACAGTGTGGACAATGTGCAGCCTTTAATTTTAAACTTTTGTGTGTTCTAGGAGCGAAGTTGAATGTTTTCAGATAGGAAACGATGACTTGTCTTGCGGCATTTTAAATACACGTTCTTCCAAAGCTATTGCAGCGTTTTTAAATAAAGTTGCTTGCACTTGCCTCTCCCCCTTCTTTCTTTCCTCTATGTTCGTCGCTCCTTTCTCTCTTTCTCCTTTCATTCTACTTGATCACCCATCACCGACCTCACCTCGCTCCTCGCAATCCTATTCTCTGTCACCTATTCCTGAATGAAGAGGCTCAGCGGTCAGGGCAGGGCAGAGGCCCGGCTGGGGCCGCTCGTGCACACTGCACTAATTAAATGTAATGAGAGAGAGGCTCGGCTGTGTGTGTCAGGAAAAGGCAGGCTGAATGTGATTGGTTGCGGATTTCGATTATGCAGATTTTTAAAGCAGTGAGTTACCCAGGATCTACTGCGAATGCTTTATTTCAAAGAATGCGTCTGCCTGTACATCTTTAGATAGTTATTTTGTGGTGTTATACATCCCTATGTTTTTGTTAGTGTTGGCGATGTTGAAACTTTTCTTACTGTATGTAAGAATGGTTTTTACTTTTTCTGTACGTGTGAGCTGCAGTCGTCTGTTTCATCACCATACTATCAGAGATTGTTTCCATAGTGCTAAACTAAGGAAATTAGTTTCTATAGTTTGTGGCCTTCGCAAACTGCGAGGAAGAGTTTTAACTTCCGAGCGTGAAGCGATCGAATGCCGCGTGTTTGACACTCTGCATTACATTTCTAACAGTGCCCAGCTGCTGGTGTGCATTGCAATTAGCACAAGTACTAGTACATATCCCTCAGCTGTGCACTCTAAAAACTGTCAGTCTCCCGCCTAGAAATGGCATTTTTTCGCGCCGCACGCATTTTTAAAGCAGCGGTGGCGCGAAAACGGTGTTGCAGGGAGTGCGCGGTAAATACAGCTCACTGCGCGCTTAGGGTGACCTCTGTGCGCGCGCGCGCTCACCCGCGCAGCTTATTGGGAACAGTGTTTGCAACATATGTTTTCTCCCACGTCATTCATCATGCCCCAGTCGGACTTAAACCATGCCTTGACTTTTTTTAATGTGCGCACCCTTTGATCTTTTGTGCAATTGCCATCTTCGGTTATTGACCATCAACACTGCTCTTCTAGTGGCCATTACGTTGCCAAGAGTGTCAGGCAATTGCAGGCACTCTGTGCACACTCTTCCCTATACCACCTTCTATCTGTACAAGCTGGTTCTCCGGACACGTGCCTCCTTCTATCTGAAGGTAGTGACTCCTTTCCATGTGAGCCAGATTATCACCCTGGCCTACCTGTGCTCCGATTCACCTTTCCAAAGAGGAGGAGAGACTCAACTGTCTGGACTTAAAAAAGAGCGGCGTTGTTCCATCTTGATTGCACAAAAGAGTGCTTGGTGGACGATTAGCTCTTCATATGGTGTGTAGGGGCCAAGAAAAGAAGGCTGTGTAGAAACTGACCAACTCTTATGGATGCATAAAGATCTGCTATGCACTGATTAAAAAGCAACCCCCTGAGGGCTTGCCTGCTCATTCCACCAGAGCAAAGGATGTGACCATTGCCTTACCTGGCGGAGTCCCTGTCCTGGACATCTGTCAGGCAGCCACGTGGGCATCACTGCGCACGTTTACTAATCATTACTACCTGGACAGTCAGGTCCATAGCAACTGCCATTTTGCCTGTGCAATCCTGCAGGGATTTCTGGTTTGAATTGACTTCACAGGCCCACCTCCAGGGTGGCATTGCTTTGGTACCTGTTCTAAGGTAAGAAATCTGAAGCTAGAAATCAGTCAGATGAACAAGTTACTTACATTAGTTAACGCCTTATCTGGTAGAGTCCATGTAGACTGGGAAAGTTATTTTTCTTTTTTACATTTTTTTTTAGTTATATAATTTCATTGGCTTTTACGAATCATTGACGGGTAGTTTTAAAAACAATTAAATGGCAGTGAGACATAAATCCTCCCCACCCCATAAGACAGCATATGGAACCCATTGCAATCCTATTAAACATTTTGGAGGAGTTATTTTCCCGTAGCTTTATCCAACGATTCCTGTGCCAATGTAAAACCTATTAACTCCCCTCCTTCCCTGTTCTGTGTCAAGTTCTCTCCTGCCTATATCAAACGTAAAGTGTATGGGCATTCCAGGTAGCCCAGCAACCATCTGTCAGTTCATCAGGAGTCTTCTCGTCACCTACACAGTCAGATCTTCTGGCTCACCTTGTGCCCGCCGATCTCTCAAATCCACCAGAATAGATGCCCATGTACAGAGATTATCCTAGAGTTTTTAATCTTTTCATACATGCTTCATGCAGATTGCTTCCACTGTCACCCATTCACACATGTCCTTCTGCCATGTCTCAGCCCGTGGAGGCACTGGGTGCAATAACGTTACCGTAATACGTCTTTTTGCTAACACTAACCCCAAAAGCACAAACCTTCTGCTCAGCTTCTTGTTTTGGGGGGGCAGGTTCCTGGCATGGAAAGTTGTGAAAATATCTGGCATCAGCAGGCCCGGGTAGCACTTAAATAGGCCCCATGCATGTCATTCCTGGTGTGGATGCTGACTTAGAGCCAAATGACTTCACCTACCGGTTTGCAGGGGTACTGCTTAAAAGCTTATAGATCAAGTTTGACGCCTGGAGAATATTGTAAGGTAAGGACTCTGCGGCTAGATAGTCTCTAACAGATAATGTGTTACTGAGGGTAAGTGACATGTTTGTTGCGTAGACACGTGGAGATTGAGTAGTGTCAGTTAGTTTCTGTTTTCCTGGTTGCGTCACTGAGGTCATCTACCAGAAGATGTATCCATCAGAAGACTGACACTTCTCTTTTGAGAACAATATTTCTAGAAGATGCATAATCTTCCCTCAGATTCCTTCTCATGAGCCAATACTGTGGTTAATAAGATCTCAAGGTATACCTATGTATTATGCTGTATTTGACACTGTCATGACTGTTGTTGCTCTCCACATGCATCAATGGGCTCGGTCCAGATCAAGATGTACGTTGCCTTCAAATTGCGAAGTAATAACTCTTTGAGGCAATTGGTAAGTCTCCAGTGTAATTAGTAAGAATACTATTATCTTTGTGTAGAGTTAGTTCCAAAACGGCCTGTGTCCAGCAGCAGCAGCACACCGCTGCTGCTGCCGGACACAGGCGTTTCGGAACTCTACGCAAAGATAATGATAGTACTTTTACTAATTACACTGGAGGCTTACCAACTGCCCCAAAGAGTTGTTAGCCATTTGAAGGCAACGTACGTTTTGATCTGGACTGAGGACATAAGGGTACTCCCCATTGGCCTTAGCCCTCATTTGTGGAGTCTATGTCCATCTACTGGAACGTTTTGCAACTTCACTCATTGCGGATACCAACACATTTATACACAAATCTGGCTACCTTATATTGCCCTGAAAAGACCTTGTGAAGGGTGAAACGGGTTGGCTGTTTTCCATATGCACACAAATGTCTTTTGAAAAATAAAGAGACATGCAATCAACATCTGAAGACTGAACTTTACTTTGTGTATACTATAACCTGTTGATTATGTGTGTTGCCTGGCATCAGCTTTTTTTCTAGAATGTATCTGTGGTCATGTGGCAGCTAACCATTTGAGGTGGGCAATACGAGTTTAGTTTGCTTTCTGCGACTAGCCTAGGTGGTGCAGTTGTCTTTCACTCTGCTGCCTTTTTGCCTTTGGTGATACATGCTTCAGTGGGGTCTGGAAATAATATCTGGGTATGTGGTATTGTCTGCAGCCTATGCTAATTGTAAAAGTTTTGAGAAACCGTTTCTTGTGCCTCTACACTGGCGATAGGATAACCATTTTTTTGCAAGAGGAGAGTTTTTTGGTTAGTTGAGGGCCATTCCTTTCAGGCTCCTACAACCATTCAAGTTACAATACAAATTCCATTCTGACATCCCATTAATCCGTTCCTGGGCTGGATAGTTACCAGAAGGGAACACAAGTTTTCCATGTTTAAAATAATTGTGCAATTTAGATTTTTCTTAAAGTTGCCATAGTATTGTAAAATAAAAGCCCACTGCACAAGTTTTCCCAATGTGTTCATAATCTTCCAAATGTTGAGATTGATCCGGTATCTACTTAAAGTACACGTGGACATTGAGAGTAAAAATGTATAATATTTCTATTTGCATTAGTGGCCTGCTAATATTAATTATGCTGTTGAACGTCTTCTTCTGACCTAACATCTTAGTTTGAAATAGGTTTCTCAGTCTGTTTGCTAAAAAGATATTTGGGTGTTGGTCAATTTTGTAATTACATTTATTTTTATCTGCCCAGAATCTAAACAGGCAAGCATTTGATCTGTCAACAGCACTTCTGAAAAGGACTGTCCAAACCATTGAGCCTTGCATTGCCAATGTATGTATAAACTGGTAAAGGTATTGCTGTGTTTACGAACTTGTATACTGCTTTGTGTTTAACCTGTTTGTTAATGCAGGACAAAACGTGTAATGGATTCTTAGTTGAAATGATAGCGGCCGTACTTCTGTTTTTTCTTTCACCATTTGTGTTGGTTTAAAAAGTCTCAAGTGTATGCCATCTGTTTGACATGGCATAGATGTTCTTTTGGGGAGGGGAGGTAGGGGGAGATTGTCAATGCTATATCCTGGCATCCCAAAAGCTCTTGTTTCTGTCGCACTGTGGCAAATATTTTGTTCCTATTAGCCTGGTCTCTACTGGTAATATCAAGTAACAAAGGGAGAGAGAGAGAGAGAGAGAGAGAGAGGAGGAAGTATAGGCGCTCGTTTGTTCCCCCCCCCCCCCTAATCTTGGATTAAACAAATGAAGGGCACGATCTCAGAGCTACGCTCTAAATAACCCCGTAATCAGGGTCATTGGAAAAGAGTCTCACTTGAAAGGAACCAATTTTAGTTTATAGAAGAACCCTCACCCACCCACCAACCTAGTTGGTGGCATGTTTCATCATCGGGTTCCTACCCTGGAAGCAAAGTGCCTCCTAGATGTGCTTCGACGCCTGATTATAGCGGAGCTGTTTTTTTTTGTGGTTATGTTTAGTTTGTTAGTAGTGGGTACCATGAGAGTGAAAGGTTAAAACTACATCCAGGGTTGCCGATTCTTTATTATGTGGTCCCTGAGGTAGGGTTAAAAGAATAGTTATTGGGACGTGAATGAGAGGATTAATCTCGCACTTCTCTTCTTGAGAACCTGGAAGAGCGGTACAAGTAGGTAAACCTGCAGGCGGCTGACCTTGATACTAGTTTGACAATAGGCACCGCCTCCAGCTGGAATCTGTCACAGAAAATATTCGTGCCCTAAAAATGACAAAATCTGATGGTGAAACACGTAAGTTATGCACCGTACACACCTATGCACACCTTAGCATGTGTGCATAGTTCACGTGAATTCAGGGTTTACTCTGAAGCACAGGTCCTGAAGATAGCCAATCAATTGGAAACTCATTGGCTGAAACATGTAGACCACTTCAATATTATTTTCACATATCTTTGAAGAGACCAACCTAGTTGGTGGGTGATCGTTCTTCCATAAACCAAATTGGTTCCTCCACTGGTAATATTCAGCATGAACCTAAACTTGACTGCATTGTCATTATCTGCTGAAAGATGCAGCAGAGTGAACAGAGTGTTTACTGTTTCAAGAATATGATGGCTAGTGAGGAACTAGTAACTCGAGTAGTTGGGGAACTGCATAGTAACTTGTACGCGCCCACCTCTGTTCTAAATCTTCTGTTAGAACGTTGTGTTTTGAAGTTGTGAATTTGATGTGGAACAAAAGGGCCAGATCGAGAGAATAGGCATGTTGTGACAAAAGTACTGTTCCCATGCCTCTTTTTCCAGACTCTTGTATGTTTAACCTCTAGTGGATTCAGTATTCTGCAAGTACCCTAAAGGTTCTGATTGTTTTAATGCCAACCGTCGGTAGAGCTGTGATATGCTGCGGGCTATGCCCACACAGCACCCTCCCACTCCAATCTTCAATGAAGGAAAATAAGGAAGGACCCTGCAGGCCTTGTGGTCCGAGAAGAAAATCACCTCATCGAATCCTATGAGGTTACTGATAGTCATTGAATAGCTTATATTTTATGGAGTGTAGGGGTTAGTCTGCTCGCCTGCGGGTGATGCCCCTGTTAAGGTCTATCTAGTGCTCTGTAACTGAGCTGGGGGTCTCTAGCCTTCTCAAGTGAAAGAACAGTAAGTGGGTATGTGAGTGTAATAGCAGTTGCACGATTGCTTTTGTAGAGGGAAAAGATGTAAGAGATGTTATTCTATTGCAAATGTTTATAATTACATGTTTTAAAGTTAATTAGGTAGTTATCATATGTACTTATGTCACTTTTTTCAACTAGTTCATGTATTCAAAGGTTGCCAAAATTGTATTCATGTCAAATTTCGCAATAAATTCTACATTCTAATTTTGTGATAACATAATTTGTTGTGATTATTAAATCATAGAATGGCATGTTTGGAACAAGTTTTTACGAAAGTATATTTAACTTTCACACAGTGTAAAAAGCGGATTATGTTAAAATAAGGAAACTTCAGAAATAAAAATCCCAAACCAAAACTGAGGAAATTTTTTAAAGCTGTTCATTAAATAAAAAATGGTCTTGAAAATGCGCTACGTATTGTGGTTTTAAATTTTAACAAAATATACATTATCAATGTAAGGAGTACGGGGTAGGGCAGTGTTTGTGTTGTAATTCTTTTTTTATATTCTTAATGGTGTCTTAATTGTTGTGATTTTGAAGGTAGTGTTTGTTATTAGGGTTTCTTTATTTTTGTGTACTGCATTTTACAATTGATGTAAATGGCAGTAAGATGAGTGAAATAAACATGAGTTAGTTACCCTTTTGAAGAAAGGACTTTTTTGTTGTACTAAGATTGTCAGAGAAAAGGACCTGTGAGGCTTTATTAGCTTGCAACCGGAAATTAGTTTCCTAAATAAAGCCATCTCTGCACGTTTGTATGTTTAAAAAGAAAAAAAAGAAAGTGCTTACTCTAGGTAACACTGATTTCATACTTGTTTGCATATTAAACTTGAATCAAACATTTTGGTGGAAAGGCAGTGTAAAGCACTTGTGAACTCTTTCTGTCACAAATGATGTCAAACATAAGTTCTCAATGTTTTTTTCTTTTAGTTTTTTAACCAGGTTCTTGTTCTGGGCAAGTCTTCAGTGAGTGATCTGTCGGAGCATGTATTCGATTTAATACAGGAACTTTTCGCCATAGACCCTCATTTATTGCTGTCTGTGATGCCACAGTTGGAGTTCAAGTTGAAGGTAAAATTATGTCAACCGTTTTTTTTATTTTGTCAGAAAGCGAGATGTATGTAAATAATTTGACTGCATTCTCACACTTCATATTTATATGCAAAAGTTGATCTGGGCTGCTTTGAGATCGGGAAAAAAATGAAGCACTAAAAATATATTTATATAAAAGGCCTACATTAAAAAAAAAAGTAGCAAAAATGCCTACTCCCGTGCGCTGCAGTTGTGTTGCCACCAGCATTAGTAATCTCATAGCTTAAGATAAGGGGCAATTGTCTTGCTCGGTGGTTGACAGTCCCTCCCCCTGGTTTACTTCGTCCTGTGTGACATATGGTGCAAGTGTTTGTGCTGGTTGCACATGCTTTACTACTACCTCATCAGTGTTTCCATTTGAACACTGCCCATGGCTGCACACAATGGTAGTCGTATTGCAGGATTTCCTTTGGGTATGGTGTGCCCTGTGTTCAGGACCGGTCTACCTGAAATCAATCTGGTCTGTCAAGTGACAAAGTTGCCATTGACTAACCATGCTGCATGTTCCTGCCTCAGTAAAACTATGCCTTCCTCTCTCGGTCTTGCTCCCTGTTGCCTAATATTGTTGATCAGCTTTTGGACTGGGCGTAGAATGACCCACATGCAAACCATAGCCTGCCACACTAGTTAAAAACGAATTCCCCGTGTCGGACACCTGCCTGAAAACAGGACTTAGAGTAAGAAAAAGGGCCTGAATTTCGAAATCAGCAGTACTTTGGTTGACTGTTTTATACCATAGCAACCATATTTTAAGAATTACAGGACAGTTAGAGCCAGAAGCTTGTAAATTGTGTGGACATCAAGGATGCCCAGATTAGACTTATGCCCACAACCTATTTTCGTATCATGCTGGGGAGAAGTTGTCACCTTGTTAGTCTATCGCCCCCCTGGGCCAGCTAATGAGTTTAATTCTGCTCTTATTGATGTCACCAGTACTCTGGCAATGAGCGCAGCTAATTTCAGTATTTTGGGAGACCTTAACCTGCATTTTGACCTCCAACATGATAACGAAATAGACAGCTTGCTTGCAGACCTGGCGGCTTGCCAATTCAGTTGGTTTCAGGCCCTACCCATATTGCTGGTCATTTGCTAGACCCAGTCTTTTCTAATATTTCCTCTGCCTCTGTCAAGACGTCCAGTATGTTAGTCTGACCACTCTCAGGCCACTGTCTTTCCCGACTTTTGAGCCCCTGTATAGAGCCTCTCAACAGCCCTCTTTTAAAAGCCCTTGGCGTACATTGAAGCTTGAGGATTTTCATGCCCTTCTTTCTGTGCACCCTCCTAAACTGCATAGTAACCCCGATCTGTCATATAGATCACTCTGTAATTGTATTCTTCATTCCCTCATTCCAGCCAAATGGTCTAAAGGCTGTAACTCTGACTCTGTGAGAAAGTGGCTCTATATATACTGTACTAGAATGAAGATAGAGTCCACCAACCCCAGAGGTATAACAGATGTTAAAGTCAGAACTGACCTTACTCTCCAAAGTGGTAGCTTGTTCGAGCAGTAAGGCAGTACCAGAGGACAGTGTAAAGCATTTGTTGTACACACTCAGTCAGCAAAAGGTTTCACACACTCAAGGACTGAACTCCAGGCCAATTGTTTTTATATCCACAGATATAGTTGTTTTATTTTTAGAACCAACAGTTATAAATATATACTTTTCTGGTATGAGTACTCTCATGTAATTACTTTGCAAGGGAGCAATAAAGTTCGTGCACACAATGATTACAGTAAAGGTAGTAAGCAACACAATCCTAAAACACACTCCAGCATTGAGCTCAATGGGTTTTCTACATATGAGTACTGTTGATTACTTTATGGATTACTTTAGTAGTTACAGGACTAGATCTGATATTCAGTCCTGGGGTCTAAGCTGAAACCAGGTTAGCAAAAACGTTTTAGTTACTGTAGTGAATTTTCATAAATATAAAGCGGTTTTAAAAGTTCACACTTAGAAACGTTTCGATGTAAATCTGACAATGTTATTCAATGGGAGAAAATCCAGGTTGCAGGTAAAGTACGATCGCGTTACTTTTGTAACCCAGCACTGGTCTCCTAGGGCTAGCACTGGGGACTTAACTCAAAACCGGTAGGTAATTGCGTTTCAGTATTTTGTACGATTTTTAAGGAATATTTCCAGTTTTCAAAAGTAGACACTTGGAAGAAATTTCATGGAAAAGCATACAATGGGTTCCTATGGAGAAAATACAGATTACTAGTAAACCCGCTAGGGATTACTTTTGCGGTTCAGTACTGGGCTGAAAGGGTACAGTACTGGCTTCTCCCCTGGTCACAGGTGAGTACTTAGGAATTCGGACTTTGGCTGATTTTATGTGAATATTTCCAGTTTTCAAAACTTCACACTTAAAAAAATTACGAGTCAAAAGGAGTCCATGTTATCCAATGGCAGGTAAGTGAATTACCGGTTTCCAGGTGAGTACTTGGTAGGTGAAGTTAAGGTCCTGGGCATAGACTCAGGGGTCCCCCAGGGTCAGGTAAGTGCAGTTCAATCCCAGCGGCACAGGGGCGACCGGGTGCTGAGGTAGGTATGCCCAATGAGGAAAAGGGGGCCTTCGGTTGCTGGCTAGCAGGCCACGCAGCTCTGGGTGCTGGGCTCCGGAACACTTGCTCAGGGCAAGGGGGGAAGTAGGATAGGACAAAGGGGGTCACAGCCAGCGGCTCTCGGGTGGCTGGGTGCAGGGTGCTTTTGAGCCGTCTGGCGCTCAATGTTATCCAATGAGGATCTTGAAAAGGGAACAAAGGCTACAGGCTCGGGGACGGAGACTCTGCAGGGGCGACCAGCACTTTGAGAGGTAAGTTGGGATTTTGGAGCACAGGTAGGTACCCCACAGGAAGGCATAGGGGGCTGTAGGGCGCCGGGTGCAGGGGTGTCTTTGGGTGTCGGAAAAGCTTACCCTCGGCTGGTCGTGGTTGGGGTGGCCCCTGGTTCTGAGTCTGCAGGTGTCGGCTGGTTCGTCGAGGAGGGACGTCCTTGTGGTCTTGGTTCAGGTTGGCCCGGCCCGGGCTCGGCTGGTGCAGAGTGGGCTGGTCCGGAGCTTCCTGGTGGGCACCAGGTGGGTTGTTGCAGCAGAGCCTCTGCTGATGGCAGTCCCAATCTTTAAGAGGGTCAAGGCAGGCAGGTCCTATGGGTCGCCGGGTTTAGGCAGGAGCAGGTTCCAGGATCAACAGGCCGGTAGGGCTGGGGCCAAGTCAGTTGTTGTTGTTCTGTTGTTAGCAGCTGCACGGCGGGTCTTCTTCTTCTTTTTGGTACCGGAATCTAAGGAAGGAAGGTTCAGGGAGCCCCTAAATACTAAATTTAGGGGCGTTACAGGTAGGGCAAGGGCAGGGACCAATGGGTCCCTGTCCTGGGGTGAGTACACCCCCTAGCCTGCTCCTCTCCTGTGGGAGAGGGGCAGTAGCCTAGCTGGGATTGGGCAGGGCTCCCCATCTACAAGATGGCCGGAGCCCGGGGTCGTGCTTCACCTCGCCTCCTCCACCTGAGGGGTGGAGTTGACAAAGGTTGGCACAACCTCCTTCCTGATGTAGTTTTTCCCACCAGTCTTCCCGCCAGAGTGGGGGCAGAACTGGTGGGGAGTAGTTGCTGGGTACAGCAAATGGTCTGGAGAAGTTCTCAGAGGCGGCATGCCTTTGAAGCTTCCCCCTGTCCATCCTGGGGGAGGAGACATAGCACCTCGCCCAGGATGTGCATTGTTGCAGGCCCAGTAGAGAGCGGGGGGCTCTCCACCCAGAGGTCCAGCAACATGTCTGCTGTGTGGCAGCCTCTGCAGCCACTCAGCCCAGACGTGAATTGTAGGTTCGGGTTTTGGAGGGCATCTCTAAGATGCCCTCTGGTGCATCGGTCATTAAATCCCACAGTGGCATCAATGCGGGTTTAATGTGCTGAGAAGTTTGGTACCAAACTTGTCAGTCTTAAGTGTAGCCATTATGGTGCTGTGGAGTTCGTGATGACAACCTCCCAGCACCATATACTCTTAATGGCATCACTGCACTTACAGTGCCCAGGAATGGCCCTGGGTACTGTAGGGGCACAGGGCTCATGCACCTGTGCCCTCACCTCTGGCATAGGGCGCCCAGCTAGAGGGGTGACTAAAGTATGCCAGGGCAGTGGGTCCTGTGGGGATGGGACACAGATGTGTGCCATGTCGACACTTGTTTTAGTTCTGTACTTAGGCACTCAGCCTGCAAATGCAGTGTGTGGGTGCCAGGGTACAGGGCCCCTGAGGGAGGCACAATAAGTGCTGCAGCCCTCAGGGGTCTTCCCTGGTCACCATGCCCATGGTACCTAGGGTACCATTTACTAGGGGCTGACAGGCGTTCAGAGATGCCAATTGGGTCTTTTGTTTCAGCATAGTTTTAAGGAAGGAACACAGGCCCTGGGTACCTGGTTGGCAGGAGCCCTGGGTACCTGGTTGGCAGGAACCCAGGACACACTCAAAGTACATCAGCAGTTCAGAAAAAAAGTAGGGGCATACCAATGCAAGAAAGATGGCACTTTCTCACACTAACCCATGGTTTAATGATTCTCTGGCCGCGATACTTAAATCTTGTAAAAAGCTGGGTATTGCCTGGAGAAAGGACTATGACCCTGTGGCAAAAATATGCTATCAGGCTGCTATCAAGAGCTACCATAGGACTATACACTCTGTCCGGGTGGCTTACTTCGCAAATGAAATCAAGTTAAGCTGCAAACCGGCCAAGTGAATCTTCAAAATACTTAAGGATCTTAAAGTTAGGAAAAACTCTACTACCTCCGTGATTATATCTGAGCAACATTGTGAGGACCGTGCCACTTTCTTTGTTAATGAAGAGGAAACAATCTATAGGTCTTTCCCTCTGGCGCCTCCTTCTCCTTTTGCTCCTCACGGACCCCCTCCTATTCATTCTTTGGAGTTTATTCCTTCCATCTCACAGGAAGAGTTCTTACTACTGAGTGGTAAAGTTAAATCTGGCTCTCTGGTAGACCCACTGAAACCTGCCCAGTTTAGGGACTCCCAATCTGTGCTCCTGGCACCTTTGTGCCAAGTTGTTAATACATCTTTTTTCCACAGCTCTTGTCCCTGAGCTATGGAAGCAGGGTAAGGTAGTTCCTCTACTCAAAAAAACCTGCTCTGGATAAGTTGGAAAGTTTTCTTCCTATATTCCTCCTACCATGGGTAGCCAAGATTGCTGAGGCTCACATGAATAACATTTTAACTGGGTTCTTGAATATTAATGGCGCCTTGGATCCCTCCCAGAGTGGCTTCCGCCCTGGGCACAGTACGGAGATTGCTCTCTTGGCTGTGACCGAACATTTGCGGACCATTCTCGATGCAGGGCACACTGCGGCACTGATACTGCTTGACCTCAGTGCCACATTTGACACAATCTTCCACAAGATTCTTTTACATCGTCTGGAGGAGGCTGGTGTCGTTGGCGTAGCTCTAGAATGGTTTAGATCTTTGCTGTCTGAGAGAACATTTCAAGTGACTGCCCCTCAGCCCCCCCCCCCTTTCTCTCCTGTGTCCAACCCATCGGGCAGGGTGTGCCTCAGAGCTCTGCTCTGAGTCCTGTACTATTTAATCTGTACGTTCAACCTCTTGCTATGGTGGCTAGGGACAAAGGCCTTACCATGGTCTCGTATGCTGACGACACGCAGTTGATGATGGCCCTCTCCGACGACTCCACGCAGGACGCCTCCAAATTTAGGAGTGGCCTGGCGGCAGTCGAGGAGTGGATGACCGCCAACTGCCTCCAGCTTAACGCCAATAAATCTGAGGTGTTGCTGGTGGGGAGAGACAAGGGACTATGGAGTGAGCAATGGTGGCCCATCACACTTGGTAGTGCACCCAACCCTAAGGCGGTAGTAAAAATCCTAGGGGTATGGATGGACTCTACACTCCGCTTCCAGGATCACACCAAGAAAGTGTTTCGGCCTCCTCTGGGTACTTAGGCCCCTGCTGGGGTTTTTTGATCCACCCACCAGTCAGTTGATCATACAAGCGGCTATCTTATCTAGACTGGATTATGCTAGCTCTTTCCTCCTAGGGGCTAATCAGGAAAAGGTAGTGCGCTTGCAGCGAGTTCAAAATGCAGCAGCCAGAGCCCTGCTGGGGTTCCCGCGAAGCTGCTCAATAGCTGGTGCTATCCGGCGGTTACACTGGTTGCCTTTGGCTTAGCATATCGAATTCAAGGCTCTCTGCTTGTCCTTTAAAATGCTGAAGCTTGCGTCTGCCGGGCTTTTGGTCAACTTGCTGGTACCTTATTTTCCTAGTCGCCAGCTGCGCTCTCTGTTGCAATACTTTGTTGTTATCCCTCGAGTGAACCGTCTCCGTGCTGGGGGAACCGTCTTTCCGTTGTTTGGCAGCCAAATTGTGGAGTGGAACTCCTTGCCCTTTCAGATTCGCAGTTTGGATAGCCTGCTGGCCTTTCGAAAAGCCATTAAGACATATCTTTTCCCCTTGGCCTAGTTTCCCCCTCTATGTTCACTACTTTCAGCGCTGGGACGCCTAGTTCTTAGCCTCTATGTTCCACTGGTGTTTGCTCCGGGATGCCTCTTCGCTGAGGCAGCTGTGCGCTATATAAATCTAGTTAACATTAACATTAAACCCCCTTCATCTGTTAAGAGCTTCATTGCCTTGAGGAAAAGCAGAGTTGTCCTGCTGGAAGATCTGCACAAGACCCAGCTGTTTGAATGAGTGTTGTGGAGGATGTTTTGAGAAACCAAGACTAGGAGGCACCAGATCTAGCAGCCCAGTTTGTCAAGATGCCGGGCCAAAATTAAGACTACAGATGAGTATCATTCCCGGTTGTTGACCCGAACAGACGATTTCTTCCTTCCTCTATGGTGTGCATGTATTGTCCCTGGTCAACTAGAGACCCTTATGTCAGTGTCTGCCCTTGTACAGGAGCAAAGGTATAGGTCTCAAACCGTCACACCCCCAATTTGGGTTTTCATTCCACTGTATGTATTTGGCCATCCTGATTCTGGGACCAATTTTACCCATGTTTGCATCATTTACAGTCCTGCAAATAATGCCTTTTTATGCCCCTAACTCCTTTTTAATGTCTTTATTATGGCTTTAACAACTGAAACATAGGTCATGATGTATATAGGTGAATCACTTATTCATTATAAGGAAAACAAGATCATAAAAGACATGGCAAGACACCTGTTTATCGTTTTGTTCGTGACCGCTTACAACCACACTGTGTATGGGACTATGCATTACTCTGAGCATATTATATGATGGGAAGAATAGCAATTGTATTTATAACCGGTTGCCATGTTGTGGGAAGCGCAGTCAGGTACTTGGGCAATTATAGAGATGTTTTGTTAACCACTTCCCACCCAGCAGCAGCCAATAAGTTACATTTATGATTCAGCTAGGGACAGCATCTGGAATAGCGCGGGAAGGATCCTAGAACAATGACATGCATTAAAATAATAAACCTAAACCCCGATTATCATATTAAAGTGATGAAGCACAAGGCAGTGAAGGTCATAGGTCTCCTCATATGCTAAAATTATCCATTGAACGTTTTGAAAGTTGTACAGGTAAGATGGGGTACCATTTGAATTGATTTATGCCTAAGTAAGGCTCAATGTTTGGTAATTCCTAAAAGGGAGGTGCTGTAACACCTATTTAGATGTTTACTTTAATTTGAGTCTGTCATTTTTTGGGATATGGGTACTCGCTGTCCCTGAAGCTTGTAAGAAATTAATCATTATCTGGATTGGGTGACCACCCACCTCCGGAATGATCACAACCATTTTCATGGTAAATCCTCAGTCTCTCAGTTAACTTGTGCTTAACCACCTAGTAGCTATGGCACAGAGCAGACTGGCTTAACATTGGGCAATTTGTAAAGTATTTATACACTACCAAATCCGTATTAAAGTCAAAATGTAAAACAAAAATCTCAAACCAAATTACAAAGAGTAAAAAATTAATAAGAAATGGCACTAAAATGAAAAAAAAACAACAGGGCGTCCAGAGATACGATTTCTCAAAATATTAAGTAGAAATAGCACCAAGAAATAAGTGCCAATGAACGTTTATGGTCAAAGACTTAGTTGCAATTTCAGACTGACCGTGGTGAAGCGTGGGTTGGACGCACCAACCAGGTTCATCCAAGATAAAGATTTACTGGCTTTTGTCCCGTAAGTCCCAATCCACCACAGGAAAGCATCCCAAGACTTGAGGCAAGGCACATAGAGACTGGCAGGGTGTCAGGCAGAGGCCAACAGCAGGGTCCAGTCCAGGTACATTTGTCACTGGTCTGCTGGATACTGCCTCGTAAAAAACCCTCTTGCAGCTTCTCTTCCCTGTAGCTGCCAAGGAAGCTAGGCTAGCCAACTGACCCTTGGAGTCCACGTCTTTGTCCTGGGTGCAAGACTGAGCAGGTCCAGTCCTTCTCCTCTCAGGTTACGGACAGCACATTCAGGACTTCTCTGATTTTCCGCCGGTCCAGAAAGTATTCTGAAATGCGTGTCTGTAAATGCCACATTTAAGCATGGCATGGGCTAGTGGGTGGAGCGGAATCCTGAAAACTTCCTAACAAATGGGATAAGAGTCCCCAGGCCCAGACCTTCCTACTTTTGCAGGAATTCCTGTTTACATTTTTGGCCTGTATGCTGTAAAGCAAAGTAAAGTTAAGTCCACATTTGTAAAGCGCACAATCACCCGTAAGGGTCTCTAGGTGCTGGGGGGCCGTCGGGAAGATTAAGCGAGCTATTGCCCAGAGTCACATGGTGCTGGGCTAACCTGCCGCCAGAGCCGGGGATCGAACCGTGGTCCCCAGATTCCAGCGTCAGTCGCCCTGGCCGCGGCGCCACACTATAGGCCAAAAATGCAATGTGTCATCGCAAATCCAAGATAGTAAAAGTCTTCCAACACACTAAACTTGAACTCAGAGGCCTGTATGTCTGTCTGGAGCATACTGTGGCAGTCTTCCCGCATCTACACTAAAACCCAGTTTGAGACACTTTGCCCACAAACCCCCAAAAGAAGGATCCTTCAGCAACGATACAGAGGGACCCATAAAAATTAACTTGATATCCTTTTCTCTCTTGTTCGAGTGTTGTCTCTCAACATAT
>NC_136060.1:183559735-183679735 GCF_964261635.1 Lissotriton helveticus
AGCACATTAAACCCACACTGATGCCAGTGTGGGATTTAATGAAAAATGAACTCAGAGGACCTCTTAGAGCTGTCCCCTAAAAAATGACCAGCCTCTGGTGGGTTCCCTGACTGGTACACACCAGCCTGCCACCACAAGACATGTTTCTGGACCCTTGGGGTAGGAGCCTTCGCTCCCTGAGCCCAGAAACAAAGCCTTTCGTGGGCAATGTGTTGACACCTCCCCCAGGCCAGGAAGACCCATCTATGGCCGGGGAGCTTCAAAGGCCTTGCAGCCTTTGTAATGCGACCCCCCCCCCAGCCTCTCCTGCTATCAGGAGCAGGCTCCCCTTTCTCTCTCCCCTCCTTTTCGTTGGGAAGACAGGAGTGAAAAATTAGCCAGCCCAAAAGGTGTGCCCACTTCTGCCAACCCTACCCCTCAGGTGGAGGAGACGAGGTGAAGGCCACTCTTCAGTGCCCGCCATCTTGCAGATGGCAGGCACTCCCCAATCGGGATTAGGGATTGTGCTCACTCCCCTAAGTGGGGTGAGCACACTAAGGGTGTTGTCACCCTAAGGTCAGTAGCCCAGTGGCCACTGACCTCGAGACCCCTAAAACGCCCCCTAAATACAGTATTTAGGGGGAAGCCCTGAACCAAGAAGTCAGACAAGAAACAAGAAGAAGAAAAGAAGGACCGAACAGCCGTGCCGAAGCTAACAGGAAGATGCCCACTGGCTTGGCCCCAGCCCTACCGACCTGTCCCCTACTCGTACCTGCTCCAACGAAATTCTGGTGTGTCCTGCCTCCAGCAACCTCGAGAAACCCAGAGGACCTGCCTGCCTTCAATCCCAAAGACTCTGTCTCCTGTGAACACCAGATTTGTTCAAACAGACTCCAGCTCCGCAAGGATCCGCGAGTTTGCACCACCCGGTCAAACCCGTAGCGGGCTAGGAAGTTGCAGTGTGAGCCCACAAGGTGCGTCTCCTGGAGAAACAGAATGTTAGGCATGTGGCGGTGGGCAGCACGAAGGACAGCTGTATGTTTGATTCGGTCAAGGAGACCATTTACATTCCAGGAGAGGATGTGGAGAGGCCTATTAAAGGTGGAAGACATTTAGTGAGGTGAGAAGGGGGATGGCGTGGGTACAAGTGGGAGACCATGCACGGTCGAGGGGAAACACCCAGCCAGGTCCAGGGCTTAAAGACGAAGCAAGAGGAAATAGTGGTTTGCATGATGACTGCTGGAGCGTGTAGGAACGCGTGGCTGCTAATGGGAACGAAATGCAGCGGCCCGTAGGCGGCCAAAAATAACACTGTTGGGAGACAACGGTCTCCCCAACTCCCCACACCCTATACTTTTGAAATGGGAAGCATCCGTCCGGCCCTGGCGTGTTTCCAGATGCCATGTCCGCAATGGCCCCCCGAACTTCCTGCAGGGTCACTGGGCCCCCCAGATCCTCTTGTGCTTGCCCATCCACCTTCCGAGGCGGCATCGTGCTTAAAAAATACTTGATTCTGGAGCGAGTGACCAACTCTGGGTTGGTGTATAACTTCTCATAATATATGCCCAACAGATTGTTGATTGCTTCGGGGTTACAAATTAGTTCACCTGCGTCTGTCTGGGCTTGCGTGATCGGTGACCCTCTACTCTCAGGTTTAATCAACCACGCCAGAGAGACTGAAGTTTGCAAACTTAGTTTGGGGTTCCTGCAAATTCTGCATTGCCGCCTGGTGAGTTGCAGATACTACTGCTGGAACAAGGCCAATGGTGGTACGAACGGGTGAGGCGGACTGGCCTCTAGAGCTGGGCCGACTTTAGTGCTGTTGGCGCCCTGTGCAACAATGCTTGTTGGTGGCCCCCGTTACTACCTCCGCCACAGATTGCCTCGCTACCACCCTTTCAGTGCCCCTCAAGTCTCCATAAACACACTTTTATGCATTTAATCTACTTATACCAGTGTAGTGTTTCAGAGCACTTTACATTTCACACATTACACCAAAAAAAATCAATTCTACATGTTAATCACTGTATAGGACGTATTACATAAGAACAAAAGACTACAAGGTGTAGGAGTCAAATGACAGCCATACTAGTAGGCAGTATAGTTTATAGTGATCGGTCTGGAAAAATAAAAACTCAGAATTTAAAAAGTTATACCATGGTTGGGGGATTATCTTTATTAATCAAAATTGATCTCTATCCAAATGAACTGGTTTTACAACATTATGATAATGAAAGACTTGGAGGAAGGTGGAACCATAGTGCTCTAGTTTATACCTTGCAGTTTGCATCCAGCTCTTCGATGAAATTTAATAGCTCACTGTTCTTTGTTGGGATTTGAACCTAAAAACTGCAAGTAAGAAAAGGATCTCTGACAAAAGCAGTAACCCACTTACAATATGTGCAGTTGGTGATCTGCATGGTACATGTTCTTTGCAGCAGACACATTAACCCTCTGCGCTACCTTCCATTAGTTAAAAAATAATTCAAACTGAGTTATGGCACTTTTATTGTTGCCGAAAATTGCTGGAGGCCAGGAAGGAGGTAGCAAGTACTTTTAAATCCATAATGTACTTGCAAACACGACGTCCCCACCCAAAGTCAGCGCCCGGTGTGGTCACATCGCCCTAGAGCCGGCCCTTCTCAATGGTCCTGGCACCTCCGTGACAGTCACTGTTGCTCTAGGGTGTGCTACTTCAAAAGCCTGCCCGCAAAAGTGGATGTGAACTTCAGTATCGATTGCGGTAGACAGGGCTTCAAGGTGAACCCACACTTGCCACTGCTAGTGTCCACCTGCTGATACGAAGACACCAGGGCTTCTATGGTCGTGCGTTGCCTTCTAAGGTCTAGCATGAGAATGTGCACCCTCAGGAGAGTGTTCTGGGGGACTGGTCATGAAGGCTAAACCTGGTTCCCCAATTCCAAATTTGACCGCTCTGACCATAGTGCTACATCCTCTCCCCCACTGAACACTATACTGCCCCATTGAGAAACTCTCACTGCCTTCATCTACAACCCGATTGTGCCCCGCTATAGACGCCTGGATGCGACTGAATTCAAATTACACACTAGGCAAGAGCAATATGCTGCCTAAAAAACCAAGTAACAACATCCTGGAAAAAGCAAACACTCATAGAGAATGCAAGTTTAAGTAAATAATTTGAAATGTAAGTAGTAACAACATTGTTACATTACCGCTTTTACACTCACTATTTAAAAATTAGTGAGTGCTTTTGCAGGAAAAGTTAAGGACCGGACTAAGGGACTCATTTAAATGTCCATTGCTTATATCCTTATAAAACTTAAGCAGTATGGTTTAAAAAGACCACATCCGTGAACACAGAGCCGCTGTACACATTTTGTTTTCCAATCCACCCAAACCAGCCAGGTATTGCAGTACCTCCAGGATTGGTGCACTTCCCCACACAGGAAAAACACTGCTGTTCAAAGACCGAAAAGAAAACAAAAGTACTGCTTCACTGTCAAACTCTGTAAAGTGGTGCTAATGTGTTTGGGTGTGAATAAAATCTATCTGGCCAATTTGTGACCACTCTGACCTGCTTTATCCAGTTATTTTTTTTTTATCATTTTTTTTTCAGAACTAGCTTTTATTGACATTTCAGAGATGATTGCAGATACATCTACAGCACTCCAAACACTGGAGGGGCTGTGAGCAAAAATCAAGAAGCACAGTTGCAGCAATCAGTACAGTAAGCAGGATAAAACAGTGATATCAACTACCCGGACCCCCCCAATCCCGTAACACCCCCCCCCACCCGGGTCCCACCCTAGCCCCGTTCACGATGGTCACCAGGATCTAAACAAAGCAATCTATACAGACATGGTAGTACACTCTCACTCTTGTCCCGGTACATAGGACAACTGATCCACTATTGCGTCTCGCTGCGGCGGCGGCTCCAGCCACAGCCCCCTGTATTCTGCCCACCTCTTCCAGATTTTATAGTGTTTTCTGGGGCAGCCTCGGGCCTCAAACACTGGGCGTTCCAGTCCCATACAATAATCCATGCCCCGTTTCCAAACCTCAATCGGAGGAGCCCCAGGGTCTTTCCAGGCGCGGGCCACATCCCTTTTGGCCACTGTAAGGCCCAGGAGCAGGAGATGTCTTTTATAGATATTGCCGCCCACCTGCTCCAAGTCATGCAGAAGACCCAGCTGCGACGTACGCGGGAGCTGCCAGCCCAGAACCTCATCCAAACAATCCCATATACGCCTCCAATATCTTGCCATTGCCCCGCAGGTCCACACAGTATGTAGGAACGTGCCCACCTCTCTGCCACACCGCAGACAGTCGGGGAGGCAATCAATCCAGCCCGCCACAGCCTCTCTTTCGTGTAGAAAGCCCTATGTAGGTATTTAAATTGGATAAAGCGCAGCCGTACGCCCACAGCCGCCCCCCTCGGAGCCGCAAGAGCCTCCCTCCATCCTTCTTCATCAATTTCACCAACGTCCCTCTCCCATTTGGACCGTAGGCCGTCTAGGGAGGACGCACAATGGGTAACAAGGGATTGGTATATGCAGGATATCTTCTTTTCCGTCAGTTCTCCCATGAACAGTTTAGCCTCTATTGGACTGAATTCCGGTAGGGAGTCCAACCCCTCCAAGGCGGGGGAGATAGCGTGGCGAAACTGCAGGTATTTGAAGAACTGGGTATTTGGCATATCGTACTCATCCCTCAACTCCTGGAAGGATTTAAGGGTTTTGCCCCTCATGACATGCCCTAACGCCGAGATCCCTATGGAGTCCCAGCCGTGAAACCCCGGCAGGGCCGACAAGGCCGGCAGGCGGCCGTTCTGCCACAACGGGGTCTCCCCCATCAGCCTATTCCACCATCCCATACGACCAAGAGCCCGACGCCAGACCTGGAAGACAATCTGTGTAACCATTGGGAGCCTCTTCCTTTTCCCTGCTGAGTACCGCAGCGTGCGCAAGGTATCGGGTTCCATTAGATACCTCTCCAGAGCATATGCCGGATCCCCCCGATCCCCATACCACCATTCGTTAAGTATCAAGAGATGGGCGCCTGATAGTAGGAGAGGATGTCCGAAGATGCCAGGCCACCGCAGTATGTAGAGAGGAAACAGGTGCGAAGGGCCACACGAACCGCCCCCCCCACCCAGAGAAAGCGGCCCAGTGCCGAATCAACTTGGCGGAACCATTGTGGCAAGATAGGATAGGGATGATTCTGCAGTTGGTAGAGCAGACGAGGGAGAGCGACCATCTTAAAGATGGCCGACCGGCCATATAGGTTCAAGGGCATACGGGACCATGTCTTCATGTCCGATCTGACTCTGTCCCAGACCGGAACAATATTACGCTCCCACAAGACTCCAGGGATGTCAGTCAAAAACACCCCCAGGTATTTAAAACCCCCCATCGCCTTTTGTAGGGCGGATGCCCCGTTCACCAAGTGCCACACCGCTGCCTAGGGTCCACAAAACACTTCTTTACGTTGAGATTAAGCCCTGAAACCTCGCCAATCTGAAAGAAACAGGTTAGTATTAGATTCCTTACCTTAGAATATCCCCAGGCGTCAGTCTGGATCCGGAAACTTTTGCGTAGCAGTACCCCTGCGCGTCGGTAGGCGTCGTCTGCAGGCGTCCCCTGCGGCTCCGCGTCGTCGGCGTCGTGCGCCGTGATGACGTCGCTGGAGTATATAGACGCCGCCTCCGCGCGCTGACGTCAGTTCTTCTTTTTTCCGCGCCAGTTAGCGCAGATCCGAAGAGCAGTACTCCGGTCTTTTGACCAAGTGTTTGTAAAACTAATTCTTTCTACGGTGCCGGTAGGATGCCTGGGTTTAAGAGCTGCGACGAGTGCGACCGCATGATGTCGGTCACCGACCACCATCGACTCTGCCTCCGGTGTCTGGGCGCGGACCACGACGTGGAGTCCTGCGTCGACTGTCGGGCCTTGACTGGAAAAGCTAGGCGGGAGCGGTCCCGCAAGCTTCTCGAGCTCCGGGTGTCGGCCCCGCGTCGAGAGCGGTCCCGGTCCGGTCGGAGGTCGAGGGAGCGGTCGAGGGAACGATCGCGGAGCCGCCATGGGCGCTCCGGGAGTCGCCACCATTCCTCCGGCTCGTCAGGTAAGCACAAGAAGTCGGGGCGTCGCCATCGCACCCCCGACTCCCCCCGACGCCCGCGTGATGCGGCCGGGGGCTCGGGTGGCCCCACCCCCGCGGCGGTCGCCGACGCCGTCTACCCCATACCCGTCGGTCCCTGGGGAAGGCGCGTCGCGTGAGGAGATCGAGGCCTTCCTCATTGCTATGAGGGCGAGGTCTCCTCCGGCGGGGCCTTCGGCGCCTGCGGGCCCGTCGGTCCCGTCTGGGGGCCCGAGCGGTTCGGGTGCTCCTGCCCCGGCGCCGCCGGTGGCTCCGGCCCCAGCGCCGCTGGTTCCCTCTGGTTCGTCGCCGGCTGGTCTCCCGGCCTCTCCGGCGTCGGTTCCTGTGGGCCAACCCGTGGTACCGCCCCCGCGTGGTGCAGCGACTCCGCCGTCGGCTCCGGCCGGCGTCGGGTCACCGGCGCCGCGCGGCGCCACCCCCCTTTCCTCCCCGACTCCGGACGCGGAGTCGGACCGGCGTCGGCCGACGCCGGATTCGACGCCGATGGGGCCCGTTGACCCCGATGTCTATATCGTCGACCCAGAATATGGGTATGATGACGATGAGTATGGAGAGGGTTGGGAGGGGTCTGAGGACCCTTTATCCCGTGCCTGCCAGTATGATGTGGACTGGGTAGGTGATCTGGGTGATGCCAGTGGCCTGGACGAGTCGCCCAACCCTGGGTTTGTCTCTCCGTCCCCTGTGGCGTCTGAGGCAGGTGCTGCCTATTCGGTGGTCCTGATGAGGGCTGCCAAGGCCTTGCACCTTGAGCTCCCCGTCGCGAAGGTCAAACCGAACATTCTGACCGAAGTGTTTAAACCGCAGTCATGCCCCCAGGAGCCTCTGCTGCCGTTTAATGAAGCCCTGTCGGATGTCCTTTTGGGCACCTGGTCCAGGCCCGCTTCTGGTGCGCCGGTTGACCGGAATGTCGCAAGGCGTCACCGTCCATGCTCGGACGACCCTGCCTTTTTATCCACCCATCCCTCCCCGGAGAGTCTGGTGATCCAGGCCTCCACTTCGCAGTCCGCATTTCCGTCGGCTCCGCCCGATAGGGAATCAAAGCGGTATGACCAATTTGGTAAAAAGGTCTTTTCCTCTTTGAGCGCTGGACTGCGGTCTTGTAATACCGCGTGCCTCTTAGGCCGCTACACCCACTCCCTGTGGGATACGGTCGAGGAGTGTCTGCCGCAATGTCCCCAGGAGGTGCGGGACAAGCTCACCCGGGCCTTAGTTGAAGGCCGGGATGCGGCGCGGTACTCGATCCGTTGTGGTCTCGACACGACCGACTCGTTGGGTCGGGCGATATCCACAACGGTGGCGATTCGTCGCCATGCTTGGCTGAGATCTGCCAACTTCTCGCCGGACGTCCAAAATTCACTCATGGACATGCCATTTGATGGCAGTCGCCTGTTTGGTGACAAAGCGGACCACGCGCTGGAGCGCTTCAAGGACTCCAGGGTCACGGCCAAGTCCTTGGGTCTTTCGACCCAGCGCCAGCAGACGGGTTCGTTTCGGCCCTTTCGTGGCCAAGGGAGGGGAGGTCCCACACGTGCTGCCAGCCACGCGACGCAGAACGCTCCCCAGCGCGGTGGCGGCCGTGGTTTCCGCCGTGGTGGCGGTAGAGGCCAGCGGCGTGGTCAGTCCTCGCCTCCCTCCACTGCTGCATCCAAGCCTTCCTAGTCCGAGTTTTCGGGCTCACGTGACGCCAGTGGGTGGCAGGGTTCGCCATCACCACTCCCGCTGGCGCGCGATAACATCGGACAGGTGGGTGCTGCAGCTTGTCCGAAGGGGCTATGCCCTCCCCTTCGAGTCCACTCCTCCAGCCATGCCACCGCAGAACCACCGTGTGTCGGGGGACCACTTGACACTTCTGCAGGAGGAAGTTACGGCCCTCTTGGCCAAGGGGGCCATCGAGCGCGTTCCTGGGCCAGAAGTAGGGTGTGGTTGCTACTCCCACTACTTTCTGGTACCCAAGAAGGACAAGGGAGGCCTGCGTCCTATCTTGGATCTACGGAACGTCAACGGCTTCCTCCGGAAGGAGAAGTTCAAGATGTTGACTTTGGCTCAGGTCTTGGCTGCTCTAGACCCACAAGACTGGATGGTAGCGTTGGACTTGCAGGATGCGTATTTTCACATCCCCGTCCTGCCGGCCCACCGGCGTTACCTGCGGTTCACGGTAGGCCACGAGCACTTTCAGTTTATCGTGCTCCCATTCGGCCTTACCAGCGCCCCACGGGTGTTCACGAAAGTGATGGCGGTGGTCGCAGCTCATCTGCGCCGGTTAGGGGTTTCAGTCTTCCCCTACCTCGACGACTGGCTGTTGAAGGCGGGCTCGCCCCAGACAGTCGTCCACCACCTTCAGATGACGGCAGACCTCCTGCACGAGCTGGGGTTTTCCATCAATGTGCCGAAATCACACCTGTGTCCCTCTCAAAAGCTCCTTTTCATCGGAGCGGTTCTCGACTCGGCGCAGTTTCGGGTTTATCCTCCGGAACGGCGGGTCTGGGATATTCAGGCTCTGATTCCCATCTTTCAGCCGTTATCCCGGGTTTCGGTCAGGTTGACGCTGCGGCTTCTGGGGCTGATGGCCTCCTGCATCCTTCTGGTGCATCACGCCCGATGGCGGATGCGGGCTCTGCAGTGGGACCTGAAGTTTCAGTGGGCCCAGCATCAGGGCAACCTATCCGACCATGTCCTGATCTCGGAGGGCACTGCGAGACAGTTGCAGTGGTGGCTTACGGACCGCGATTGGGTCAGGGGCAGATCCCTCTCCCTTCCCCAACCGGAGCACGTGGTTGTGACGGACGCGTCCCTCCAAGGCTGGGGTGGCCACTTGGGAGAGGCGGAGATCAGAGGCCTCTGGTCTCCGGCGGAGTCCCGGCTCCATATCAACATGTTGGAGCTGCGGGCGATTCGCCTAGCACTGAAGGCATTCCTCCCCTTTGTCAACGGGAGTGTAGTGCAGGTGTTCACGGACAACACCACCGCCATGTGGTACTGCAACAAACAGGGCGGTGTGGGGTCGTGGGCCCTTTGCCAGGAGGCTCTGCGCCTCTGGCAATGGCTGGAACGTCAGGGCGTGACTCTGACGGTCCAACACCTGGCAGGTTCTCTGAACGCCAGGGCGGACGAACTCAGCCGTCGGTGCTCGGTGGATCACGAATGGCGTCTGAACTCGGATGTGGCGAGAGGCCTCTTTCAGCAATGGGGAGAGCCTTGGTTAGATCTATTCGCCACAGAAGAGAACGCGCAATGTCATCAGTTCTGCGCGTTGGAGTTTCCAAGACGGCACTCGCTCGGCGACGCCTTTCGGCGCGAGTGGAGTTGCGGTCTGTTGTACGCCTTTCCGCCTATACCACTTCTGCCCAGAGTGCTGAAGAAGATCAGGCGCGACCGGGCCCAAGTTATCCTTGTGGCTCCGGACTGGGCTCGAAGGTACTGGTATCCCGAGCTACTCAGCATGACAGTCGGTCCCTCGATCCGCCTGCCCCTTCAGGAGGACCTTCTGTCGCAGCAGCAGGGGACGGTCCTCCACCCGAACCTGTCCAGTCTCCACCTCCATGCTTGGAGATTGAGCGGCGACAGTTGAGGCCATTTGACTTGCCTCCTGAAGTCTGTGATGTCATTCTGGCAGCCAGGCGTCCCTCCACAAAGTCGGTATACGCCTGCCGGTGGAACAGATTTGTGGCATGGTGCACAGCAAAGGCTGTGGATCCCCTTTCTGCCCCTCTGTCTGAGGTTCTCCTCTTCCTCCTTTCCCTTGCCCAGCAGGGCTCTGCTCTGGGCACTATCAAGGGCTATCTTTCTGCCCTTTCCGCCTTCTTGAGGCTACCTGATCAGCCATCTTTGTTCAAGTCCCCTATTGTGTTAAGATTCTTAAAGGGCATCACGCACATGTATCCTCCAACTCCGTTCGTGATGCCTCAGTGGGACTTGAACCCGGTTTTGACTTTCCTGATGTGCGCTCCCTTTGAGCCCCTTCATTCCTGTCCTCTCCGTCTTCTCACCTTAAAGACGGCCTTCCTGGTAGCCATCACCTCTGCCAGGAGAGTGAGTGAGCTCCAGGCTCTTTCTATTCAACCTCCTTTCTTGTCTGTTCATCCTGATAAGGTGGTTCTTCGGACTAGACCTTCTTTCCTGCCCAAGGTAGTCTCTGCTTTTCACATTGGGCAGTCCATCACCTTGCCCTCCTTCTTCCCGCCTCCGCATCCTTCAAAGGATGAAGAGCGGCTCCATCGTCTGGACCCAAAACGTGCGCTTTCATTCTATATGGATCGCACACGCCAGTTCCGGGTGGATGACCAACTGTTTGTTGGCTACGTGGGTGAGAAGAAGGGAAGGGCGGTACAGAAACGGACCATCTCTCGGTGGGTCGTCCTGTGCATCAAAGCATGCTACTCTTTGGCTCGGAAGGAGCCTCCTGTTGGGCTGAGGGCCCATTCCACTCGGGCCACGGCGGCTACTACTGCCCTGGGCCGGGGAGTCCCTTTGCAGGACATTTGCCAGGCGGCCACGTGGGCCTCGCTGCACACCTTTGCGAGGCACTACTGCCTGGACAGTCAAGTCCGGAGGGATGGCTTCTTTGGCCGTTCGGTCCTCCAGGACTTTCTGGTGTAGGTTGTATTGGTTCGCAGACCCACCACCGGGGTTGGTATTGCTGGGGTATCTATTCTAAGGTAAGGAATCTAATACTAACCTGTTTCTTTCAGATGAACAAGTTACTTACCTTCGGTAACGATATATCTGTAAGAAACAGTAGTTAGTATTAGATTCCTTACCGCCCCGCCCATCCTCCCCGTTCTGCGAACTGATACCTGGGGTTAAGGACATCCCTTTCAGGGCCCTAGTTTCAAATGGCACCAGTGTTGGTTCTCACATGACTCTGCGTGTTCTGGCGCGGAAAAGCTGTGTGCAAAGAACTGACGTCAGCGCGCGGAGGCGGCGTCTATATAATCCAGCGACGTCATCACGGCGCACGACGCCGACGACGCGGAGCCGCAGGGGACGCCTGCAGACGACGCCTACCGACACGCAGGGGTACTGCTACGCAAAAGTTTCCGGATCCAGACTGACGCCTGGGGATATTCTAAGGTAAGGAATCTAATACTAACTACTGTTTCTTACAGATATATCGTTACCGAAGGTAAGTAACTTGTTCAACACACTCATAATCTCAAGAACCCTGGGACCTGACCTATTGAGATTTGTAAGAAAGAACAGCACGTCGTCCGCGTAGAGCGCAATGCGGACTGACGGCCCAGCCTCCCACTCGAACCCCTTCATCTGCGCATCTATTCGCACCCACGCCGCAAGGGGTTCCATTGCGAGAGCGAATAAGTATGGCGAGAGCGGGCATCCCTGTCAGGTACCTCGCCCGATGGGAAAGGCGTCCGAGATCGCACCGGCCACCCGCACGGACGCCGTCAGGTCGGTATACAGCAGCCGTATATACGAGAGAAAGTGAGGGCCGAGATTCAAACGAGGTAGGAGTGCCCGTAAGTACGTCCAGCTCAGCGAGTCGAAGGCCCTATCGATATCAGCCAATAGAAGCGCCGCCTGGGAGCTGGTGGCTTTCATCATCTCCAGAGCCACCTGGGCCCGCCTAATATTCTGTCTAGTGGCCCTGTGTGGCATAAAACCAGCCTGGTCCGGGTGGACCAGAGCGGTAATCAGAGGCAGGAGGCGGTTGGCAAGCGCCTTCGCTAGTATCTTCGCCTCGATGTTTAGGAGTGAGATAGGGCGGTACAATTGGTGGCGATCCGGTGGTCTCCCCGGTTTGCAGAACACCACTATCTCGGCATGCCTCCAATCCGGCGGCAGCTGACCCAGTTCCCTAGCAGCATCCAATGCCTTCTTGAAATGGGGCCCTAACTGGAGATGGTATTTCCGTAGAAACTCGCACGGGAAGCCGTTCGGCCCCGGGGCCTTCCCGGCATTCAGCTCACCCAGCGCCTTGCCCAGTTCCTCCGCGGACAAAGGAAGCTCTAGACTGTCACGCTCCTCGTCTGAGATCCCCCGCGGCGGGAGGTCCGCCAGAAATTTATCCACTGCCTCCGCAGGAAGATTGTCTCTGGGGGCGTATTGCGCCTCATAGTAGCGCGCAAAACTGTCAGCTATAACCCCTGGATCGGTTATAGAAGTCCCGGCATCATCTCTAAGCGCCGGCAGCGTCTGAGCCTGGAACGTGCCCTGGCACAACCTGTACAACATTGAGCTAGATTTGTCCCCCATTGGTATATTCTTCTCTGCGTTGCAAGCCATATATGGCGCGACTCCTCAAGAAGTAGGGAAGCAGCATCACTCTGCGCTTGTAGGAGCCGCCGCGTGTCCTCCTCCGCCCCTGTCTCCGTAGACCGTGCCTCCAGAGTGCGGACGCGATCTGCCGCCTTCTCCAGTTCCTCCCCTCGTGTCCTACGAGCCCTCGCACACCAGGCTATATATCCACTCCTTTGAGTGTAGGCTTCATGGCCTCCCAGAGGGTCACCACGTCTGAATCTGGCCCCTCATTCTCCTCCCAGTAGTGTGCAATGGCCTCTCGCATATGGGACTGGTAGTCATCCCGTTGCAGATGCCAAGTAGAGAGGCGCCATCGAAATGGCTGTCGCCTTCTGTCAAGGAGGATATCAATCGTAACGGGGGAATGATCAGAAAGCCCACGCGGCAGAATAGCAGTCGACGCCACCCTTCCGATGGCGGCGCACGGGACGAACAAGTAGTCCAACCGTGAGAAGGATCGATGGACCGCCGAATCATAAGTAAATTCCCGACTGTGTGGGAGTTGATAGCGCCAGGCATCCATCCATCCCATACCTCTCACCATATCACTCAGTCTCGTAGGGGCAGTCGCCAGCTGTCCGCCATTCGGCCTGTAGCGATCCGCAGAGCCATCCATTACATCATTCCAGTCGCCTCCTATCACTGACAAGACGTCCGGTACCTCAGCCCAGACCGCAAACAGCTTCTCCACCAGAGACCATTGCAAGGGGGGGGAGCATACACACTACCAAGAACCACTTGTTCCTCGCCAATCATGCCTTTGATAAAGACATATCTGCCCTGGGCATCAATCCACTGTGTAGAATGTGTGTAGGACACCTTTCGGTGAACCAAGACCGCCACCCCCGGGATCCCCGGGCAAAGCCAGCATGGACACCTGATGATACCCATAGCGCTGTAAACTCAGAGTCTTTGTACCTAGGAGATGAGTCTCTTGTAACAGTAGGACATCAGCCTTCTCCCTTTTCCTCTGCCGCAGCACAGCCCCTCTTTTGATTTTATCAAGCATACCCCTCACGTTCCAACTCACAATTCTCAGTGCAGCTCTGGGGAGCTCCGAGGTATGACCCCTAGCCGCCATCTACTGGAAAGGTCCGCAATCGCCCGGGCGTAGGAGAGTGCAATTGTCCATAGGACATAAGCCGAACCTGGTGGACCATCGTGTGTGAACAAGTTACCCCTGTGGACCCAAACATAGCGCCTCCCCCCTCCCACCTCCCCCCTCCCCCAAACCCAACCCCAACCCAACTCCCAGAAAACCGGCCTCCCCCCTCCCCTATATCTCAACAACAGTGAAGTACCTGTCGCGGTGCAGGAGCGCCCTGACCCCCAACGGGAGGTCAGCGGCCACCCACTCCAATGGATCCCCAAGAACCCCCTCCTCATAAGTCTCAACTACCTTCCCAACCAACAGACCCCCCCCTCCCCCTAGCATCTCCCACTTGGGTAGGAGGCAAAGCCCCTGTAAGAGCATCCTGAACCCCCCTCCGCCGCCCCACACCGTCCCAACTATGATAAAGGGAAGCGAGCAGTGGCTATACATTCAATTAGCAAGCAGCAGTCCAACCGGACACATGAAAGCACCACCTCCCAGCGGGAGCCTGTAATTTCTGCAAGCAAGTTCAGTCCCCTGAGACCCCATCATCTTTGCCAGGTTGGTCGGAGTCGGTAGGTGCGCCATCTCGTTTCCCACCACGTGAAGAGGAGCGTTTCCGCGACCTCGACCTCCTATGTCTCTTGCTCCTGGCATTCTGGTCCTCCCGTTCCGGCGATGGGCCCCTCGAGTGGCCCGGGTTCAGTCCCGGCTGGGCATGCGGCCGGACCCTCACTGTCATCAGTCCATTTAAAGACGTCCTCCGGAGTATCAAAAAAATGGGTTCGTGACTGGAAGACTACCCGCAGGCGGGCTGGATAAAGTAAGGAGTATTGGATCTTCAGACCTCGTAGTTTCGCCTTGGCGGCAATGAACGAATGACGTTGTTGTTGCACTATTCTGGTGTAATCCGGAAAGATCTTCTGGTTTTCAAATAGAAGAGAGTCTTTGGTCCTCGCCTTCTGTAGGATAGTGTCCCTGTCGTGGAAATTCAGAATTCTAGCTATCACCGGCCTGGGCCGCTCCCCCGCCGGCGGCTTCTGCGTCAGGGCTCTATGTGCGCGTTCAATCACAAAGCATCGTGACAGAGCGTCCGGGGGAAGCCAAGTCTCCAACCATTGGGACGAGAATAGTTCCATGTTCCACTTCTCGCATCCTTCCGGAAACCCCACAAAGCGAAGGTTGTCCCTGCGTGCCCGCCCTTCGGCATCCTCCACACGGAGCGCAAGGCCCCTCTGGACGTTTTCCATTGCCGCCATTTTACGCTTCAGGGTCCCAACGTCGTCCTCCACCACCGATATCCTGGATTCCGCCTCAGTAATACGCGCCACTGCGTTCCGTAGGTCCTGACGCAAGAGGGTCACGTCTGCGCCAACTGCCCCTATCTTGGCATCTAGCATGTCTCTGGACTAGGTAATCACTGCCATAAGTGCTGCATTGTCAGGGCCTGTCCCGTGGCCTCCGCCTGATGCACCGGGCGCCCCACTCGGCCCCGTAAATTTATCTATGGGCCCCTGTTTGGCAGACCCACTGCCTCCCCCGCCTCTGGTCATGTCCGCAGCACACCTGGGCTCAACTGTCTCCGGAGTGTCCGTAGATTGCCTCGGTATTGACACCTCGCACCTCCAATCACAAACAAGGTTATACCACACGAATAACTCCAGGCACACAGTTCCTCCACGCTATCGTCGTCTGCTGCCAGGGGGGGGGGGGACACCGGGTTCCACGAGGCTGTCCCCAAGAGTAAGGTGCACAACGTTGTTCCAGCCAGACCCAGCCTCCGCACCGTGAGGTCCCCGCTCCAATCTCTAGCCACAAGGGGGGCCCCCGTGGCCCCGCACCAGGCCACGTAACGACCAGCCACCAGCTCCCAGCGGAGGAGCCCCCCTGCTTCACAGTCCAACTGTCCCGGGCACTCACCGGTGTTGCGTGGGCCGGCCGCTGTCTCCCGCCGCCTCGTAGTCACACTCGGATGGGGCCACACAGAGTCACCCACGGCGAGTTCGTCGTCTCTCCAGGCGCCGCCACCGGGTCCACTCAGGCTCGATCTCCACACTCGCCTGAAGCAAGGGAACACACCAGCCCCTTGGGCAGGATCTCACCTCGGGGGCACCGTACCCCCAGCCGCTCCGGTCGATTCCCCAGCCACCGCAACGCTCCAGCTCTCGCGGCCGGGAGTCTTGAAACTCGAGGTCCCGGTCTCTCGGCTCCGAAGTAGGCCGCAGCTCCCTCCGGCTTCTCTCCCAGCTCAGGTCGGTGCCTCCACTGCAGCGGGCAGGCCTGTGGACTCGCTCACAGATCCGCCACCAATAAGGGCCGCAGGCCCAGGAGAAATGCAGGCACAGCCGGCCGGCGCGGAGACCTCCCGACCGGGAGGCGCCAAAATCGAGGTCCCGGCTTCACTCCCCGGGACTAGGCCGCAAACCGCCGCCGCTGCTGTCTTCGCTGCGCAGGATCCGGGAGCGCCGAATAACGCACCGGACAACACCTCCTGCCCTCCGCTACAATCACCGCCGGCGTGGGCTACAAGGCGGGTTCAGGAGCCAGGATAAATCGCCGGATAACAGTCGGGCCGGTGGGAGCTCTAGCAAGCTGCGTCCACCATCGTTGCCCGCTAAGCCACGTCCCCTTATTTTTTCATATTTTGAACCTTTTATTTTCGAGGCTGCACTTATGAATAGAAAAATGTCAGAAAAAGACGCCATTTCCAGCCAGTGTTTTTTTCTTTTTTGGTTCCATTTCATGTGGGAACAAATACAAGTAGGATAAAGAGGGTGAGAACCCTTTTTTGAAGTTTGAGACTGAGCGAGGGGGAGCTGCCAGCAGCAGAGCAGAAGTGGACACTGTCCTTCTCTTCTATGGGCAAAAAGGAAAAGACAGTCCTTTTCCTTCTCTGCCCACCCACTTGTCCAGAGCGGCCACGAATGCTGAGACTCATCTGTAGGCCTTGGCTATTTCAGCTATCCCGGGACGCATGTTTAAAATTAAAAAAAGAAAAGATGGGGAACTGAATCTATAGAATTAAACAAGTAGGGGTACGCGGTGCCCTGGGATGATCCCGCCAACTTCGGCCTCTGATTGGGTTCCACTTCAGTCATTTTCAAGCTCATTTACATTTTTTAGCAACTCCAAATCTGATATCCTATGATTTTGCCCATCTCCTGGTACCACAGGTCATGATCTTCTTGCTACTTTCACTGGTCTCATGCTGTAATATTTTAAGAGTTTGACTCCTGAGAAATTTAAATAAATAGATTCTGGTTTGGCTGTAGTTAATATCTCTGAAACTATGGACAAATTTACACCAAATCACAAAAAGCACGCTTTCTGGATCAACAGCTAGCTTTTTTAAATTTGGTGTAGTTCCGTTTACCGGTTCAGGCTGTAGTCCTGTTCAAAAGGTGGAAAATCCCCTTAGACATAACATGGGCACAACGCGTTTTGGTACCCCCTTTTTTCCTCTGCCCCTGCTTGACGGACCACACCTAAAGTTTAAACACAGCTGCTGAGCCAAAAAAGTGACGTTTTGTGAAAATTTCATCAAGATTTGTCAAGTGGCGCCAGAGTTATTGGCAATACAAAAATACTCTTGTCCTATGGAAACTTTGGTCTTTACTATAACTACCTACTCGAAACTGCCAGTAGATCTATATATATTTAGTAGGTTCCCAACTACCCCTCCAAAGTAGGGAACATATTTTCATATTTAGAATTTCGGGCATTATATCAGTCATAGAACGGCTATCACAGTGCCTAATCCCTACTTTGCACCCTCTTTGCTTTTAAACGTTGTTCTTCAAAGATTTATTTGTCTGTTTTTAACCAAGAGAGCTTAAAGTGGTCATCTTTAAGGATGTAATCGCTGGTGACTTTAATTTGTATATGCTGAGTCAGTGTGTTGCAGGACCCTACTAGACCTTGCTATAGATGAACCCTTTCTGCAGTAGTATGATCAAGTGATGAGAAGGCGGGATAAAGCGGGCATCAATCCCTTGGTATCTCCCTCTTCATGTCACATAAGTCTCTCCACCCTTGTTGTACAATTAAGGAACAGATAAGCGCTTCTGGTAGTGTCTTGCCTATTTGAGCCTGATGGGTCTTGAGCAAGAATACCTTGCTCTATTCTCACTATTACTTTAGCTGTACTCTAATCTCTTGAATAACTGACATATTCTTGGGTTGTAAGCAGTACAACTAGGTTAATCTCCACTTTAGATCAGACTTAAAGCCACTTGGCTCATCAGTTAATGATCCTTTAACTTCCTTTGACTAGTCTTTTGTTATATTTGGATGTTCCAGACCTCTTAAGGTGCCCCTTTCCCACCACTGGTAATTGCCCCCCCAAGCGTTCCACTTAACCAGATCTGTTTGCTCCAATATAGCATGCCCGGGTGACGTTTGCTGGCATTTCACTCTTTTCCTTGTGGCACTGGGGTGGGGCCATTCAGGACAGTCCAGGCGCCAGTGCCAACAAACTGGGTCTTTGGAACATCTACAGGCAGTTGTCCCGCTGAATCTGCCAGCTGCCTGAACCCCCGGAGTAATTAGGTGGCGGTTAAACCGTTCAGGCATATCCCGGAAATACAACTCAGCCACCACTGTGAGCTAAGAGCAGTAAGGAAGTAGACTTAACTCTGCAGTAGCACTGAAGTCAAGCAGCACTGACTTCATGCACCCGTACCATGTAGCAAGCTACAGCCTCATTCACAAGTCCCCGCAGCCCAACCAGTATGGAGTGGTTGATAGCTCAGACACAGGATGGGGACCTTTAGCTCCTACGGAATGAAAGACTTCTTAAGTATGCTTCCTCGGGTATGGAGCTTCTTCAGCACAACAGGGAGGAGGGTTAGGTCAGATAGTTGACCTTTGGCAGCACCTCTCCAACCCACCCTACGATATCTTTACTTCAATTGGTAGTATTGGAAAAGCAAACTGCCCTTGGGTTGATCCCTTGGGCCTTACTGCATTTTGTGGTTTTTGGAAGCTACTAATACCTGTTGTGGATATTTGCCGCACTTCATTGGACCTCCCAGAATATCATTACTTCTGGTGGCCTCTGAAGCTGCATCCTGTTGTGGATTGTGCCACTCCTGGCATGAACATATAGCCTTTTAATACAACTGTTGTTTTGAAAGATGAATCTTTTCTGGATTCACGTGCTGTGCATTATTTCGCCAAATAGTGATCCGATCTGGAAAAGTCTCCTTAATCTCTTGTTTTTTTGGGGGCAGCGTCAATCATTTGGTTTTAAACCCCTTCTTGTGTGACGTTGGACGGATGCCCCGAAAATCCCTTGACTCAGATGCCATCTTCAGATTATTTTATTGTCTGTTGGATCTAGAAGACTAAAGGATAGCTCCTGAGTAGAGGAAGAAAGCATTGCAGGAAGTAAAACTGTTTTTTCACTGAAAATCATCGTTGAGTGAAGAGGATTGATGACTGATAGGAAGAGAACACAGAGAGAACGCCAGGAGCAACCGAGGAATACCAAGGTGAGAAGAACAAAGTAACAAGACTACGTGGTTGGAAAATGAGGAAGGGGCATGGAGTATACCCCTTTAGATTCTGCTCCAAGTGCTGCTACAAGTACGCACAGAAGGACACACACTAAGTCTGTAACCTCTGCTTTCCTAAGGACCATAGTGCTGAGTATTAAGTGGCGTGCTCAGAGTTCTTGCCCAAGACCATCAGGGCAAGGCAGAAGCATAGGTGGGCATACAATTTGATGGCATCTCTGCAGAGAAAGCAGGAGTCCTTAAAGGACCTGGACCACTCAAGCGATGTTGAAAACATCTTGGAAACAGAGGAGGACCAAGGAGAAGAGCCAGAGATGAAGAAGATCGTTGAGAGCTAAAACTGTCAAGAGTCACAGGAAAGTTGCGAGCCGAGAAACAGTTGAGCTGTAGAGCTCTCTCTCGAAGGAGCTGGCAATGGTGCCTAAATCATTGACTCCAAAAGGTAGCGTGAAGCCCAAGGATTCACCCGGGCCCAAGTCAAGGGGCACAGATACAGGCACGCCCTTGAAACCTGCTCCAACCTCGAGAGAGTATCAAATGCATGGGAGGGAGACTGCGAAAGCCAGCTCAATGCTTTCTGCGAAGACTAAAGCCATAGTGACTTCGAAGAGCCACTCGCATTGACGCCGGAAAGCACTGAGGCACCCGGTCCTGATGTCGGAAAGTTCTTTTGCATCGACGACGAAACAAAAAGCCTAAGTGGAGAATGTATTGTTTTAGCTGTGGAAATCCAAATCATTTAGCTAATTGGGAAGAGTATCCAGCTAGTAATGAAATCTTAAAACGTGGGGGGAAAAAGGGTATTTTGCTAAGTGTTGTAAAAATCCTCCATCTGGAGGGAGGTTTCATGAAATATCTTTTGGAATGGAGGAAGTGGTTCTTCAGTTTAAAAATTCAGAATCTAGTAACGGTGCCATGATCTCCTGTGAACATCCCTCCGATTTGGTTAGCTTGAGTGGCGTCATGTGTATATATAATGATGGACTCTGGAGCTCGATTATCTCTAATATCTGGTCAGGATTATGATTCTCATTTCAAATGTAAGGTTACTAACTTGAGAACCTGATGTGCTTCCATCTAGTTTTTTTTTTTTTTTCGAAAATGTTTTTGATTTTTCAGTTTAAATATAGCGCATCATAAGCAACAATCCTTATAATCATCAGTACATGTTGACGACATTCATTTCAATAGGGTGACAAAACTTCTATCATTACAACACATTCTTAACCTCAGTACAAGAAGCAGTCTACCCTCGCAGCACATAGACTTATTTGTCCTCCTTCTTCGCTCGTTGGTCATGTGTGAACATCTCGCGTTACTTTGTTGTCGTCGAAGAAGTCTTCCATCCACCACAGACGCCGTTACTGTTCGAAGAGGTGATGGTCGTCTCCCGGTGCTTTGAAACCGTGGACAACTATATGGGAATTCCAAATCCCCCCCGCCCCCCCCACCCCTGTCCCCCCACAACCACCCCCCACTTCCCCCTTGCTGCCGGGTCCGTAACAAAACCAAGGATAAAAGGTATAAGGGTCCGGGTCTTGTATCCCCTATGGTGAGTCGCCCTGAGGCCTTCCCTCTGTAGCCGGAACCTCCCTCCGCTCCATAAGCTCTGACTCCAGGCTGCCGTGAGTCGATGGATCATCCCGTCCCACCAATTCTTGGAACATCACCCCCCAAGCCAGCAGGACCTCAGGTAGTTTGGCATCCCTCCTAGTGTTACGCATGTGTCCTTCCTCAGCCATTGCCCATTCCCGGAGGTCTGCCCTCCATTTCAACAACGTCAGGCCCTGTGGGGACAACCAGTGGATTGCAATACGACGGCAGGCAGTGACCAGGCCCAACATCAGGAATCGCCTGCTTACTTTTCGTTTGGGATCTCGGTTGATCAAGCTCAGGAGGCAAGTACGCGGGTCCATGTCCACTATCCACCCAGTCACCTTCATCAGAACCTCCAAAACTAAACCCCAGTATGACTGGAGCACGGGACACGCCCCAACCATGTGTATAAAATCCACCTGTGCACCACGACACTTGGGGCAGTGGGAGTCTGTCACTATCAATGGCGTGAAGCAGTTTGGACGAGAGATACGCCATGTGTACGATATTATACTGGATTTGCTTAAAGCGGTTGCTCACTGACACCTTCCTCACACTTTCATGTATTTTTTCCCACTCCCGGGTGGTAATCTCCTGCGCACACGCCTGCTGACATTTGTCTTCCACTGCCAGAGGCCGCAACTTCTTGTCCTCCCGCAGTGCCCTGTATAAGTGAGTCACAAACTTACGGCCCCCCGCCATCGCCACCATAGTAACCAGAGTGTGGGTGTGCTCCGGGGCCTCTGGAAACGACGGCCAGAGCTGTCTCGCCGTCGCCGCTAGTTTAGCGTAGTGGAGGAATTGTCCCGGACCCAATTCAAAGGAGGACACTGCTTCCTGATAGTTAATAAATCGACCGTCCGGGTAGAGGTCTGCCAACATCAGGCAGCCCCCCTCCTTCCACTTGTCCATGGACATAACCTGTTCAATTTTGCCAAAGGGTGGCAGTAACCAAAGATCCATGTCGGGGGCGAACGGTCTAACACGTATCAAGCGCCGTAGCACTCGGTCCCATATTGAGGCCATCAATCGCACCAGCGGGTGCTTCCATCTAGTTATGGTGGCAAACCCATTGATCTATTGGGGTATTTTGAAGCTAACATTGCATTCAAGGGAAATCAAGCTAATGGAAAAATGTATGTACCTGTTAAGGGGTTTGGGGATACCATTTTGAGTTAGCTATATCAGAAATGATTAGACATTTATCCAGATCCAAATTCTTCTCCTCAGGTGTTGGTACACAAAGGGAATTCTCTATGATGCCTTACACAGATATCGCAGCATCATTTTCCAGATGTATTTTCTAATGACGTTGGGTGCATCAAAGGTTATGTGCATCCTGTGTGTCCTAAGTCTAATGTATCCTCCAGTGTGCTGTAAAGTGAGAAATGTACCTTTTGCTCTCAGGATAAAGTTAAACAGGAACTGGCGCGTCTTTGTTCAGAAAAAAATTATTGATCCTGTAAAGGCCACATACTGGCTGTCACCCTTGGTTGTAGTATCGTAAATCCAACAGAGACATTAAATTGTGTGGTGATCTGAGACCACTCAATGAGCGGGTTGCGGATGATTACCCAATATTACTGAAATAATTTGTTTGCTGGGAACCAAGATATTTTACTAGTTTGGATCTTAGCTCTGCATATCGCCAGGTTAAACTGAGGGAAGACTCAAAAGATTTGACACACCTATTGGTTTTTAAAGATCAAGATGTATGCCTTTTGATTTGTGCTTAGCTGCAGCAATCTTTTAAAGGCTGATGAGGAGTTTGTTAGGATATTTGCCCAATTTAAAGTTTTTTCCAAGATGATCTTATTTACAGTGATTCGCTTGGCAACCACATGACTGCTATTAAGCAAGTTTTGGATATTTTCAATCACAAAGGCATTACTTACTTTGATTGACAAATGCAAATTAGCGTGTGGGAAACTGACATATTTAAGGCATGTGAACTTTAAAGAGTGGGTGCGTCTAATGGAAAAACTGGTCAATAACATTCTAGAATTAAAAGCCCCTACTAGGAAGCAAGAAGTTAATGTTTTAAGGCATGGCAAAGCTTTATTCAAAATGTGTTTCAGACTTTGCAAGTAAAATGTTTGTCATCAGGAAACTTTTGAGGAAAGGTACAGTGCTCTGAAGATTGTAACAAGGTGGTTTTGGTCATCATTGATTGCTTGATTTAAGCCAGGCTCTGAGTAGTCTTAGTCCAGGTTTGTTGTGTCCTTTAACTACCTATGTCAATCTTGAGGGTTTGAGGCCTGTGTTCGAATATATTCAAGATGGTCAAGAAGTTAATGCTTTTGCTTAAAGGAGTCTTAGGGAGGCCGAAACCAGGCACACCACTATCGAAAAAGAGGCATTGGCTGTGTTTTGGGCTATAATCAAATTAAAGCAATTTTATAGGGATACAATTTTATTGTCCATTCTGATCACAAGTAATTGAAGGAGTTCTTTGCAAGGAAAGGTTTGGATGTAATTTTGTCTTGTGTCTGTAGGTGGATAATTGCTTTGCAGGACTTACATTTTGAAGTTCAATGCATTCGAGGGATTTATAACAAAGAAACAGATTGTTTATCTTGAATGGAATGTGATTCTGTAGATGGACAGGAGACTACAGATGAGTGGTGGAAAGATGATGGGTACAAAGTTTGTACAGTTTCTTCAGGTGTATCTTGCTTGAAGAATGGTTAAGTACGTTGAATAATAACCTAGGGCTGCAGGATGTTGTTGAGATGGTTATGGCACGTGTTTTTGATTCCTCATGTGATGAGGAATGCAAATGGTGTAAGAATGTTATTCATGAACTTTCAGTTGAGAATGGTCTATTATTCAGAACTGTATTTACATAGCACAATACACACTCAAACTTCTTACCTAAGGTTGTGTCATTCTTCTATATTGGTAAAACGACTCTATTTATTAGCCCACAGCAGAGTCCTCTTTATATAACTTAGTATTTATAAGTACTCCTGTGTCACATTGGCTTCATAAAACCCTTCTGCACAACAAGCCAACTTTTTGCTGTTTTGCACATACAGTTCTTAAGATAAGTCTATTTTCTACATCGGTTCTATCACAGTGTATTGTTTGTTCCATTCAGATCTGTTGCGTGTATGACAGTTCGAACTTTGACTCTTGACCCTGTCCACAATCCACTTGCAAGAAATGCTCCTCCAGGATGTACATGGTTGTTTCAACTCTTTACAGATTACTTGTGGTTAGTCAAGCTACCAAAGATTCTCATGTGATTCAAACATTCAAATTCTCTTTTTTGCCCCTCCCCAATAATGTTGCGGACTGTGAGCATTGATCTACTTCAATTGTACCTACTCTGGCAAAATGGTAGAGACACATTTATTTATTTGGAAAGTATTATATAGGGCTGGCTAGACCCGGAGGTATTGGAGTGCTTTACATGAGGATTAGCAAGTTACAAAATTACGTCAGTTACAGGAGCCTAGTATAACATAGAGAAAAAAAAACAGTGTTACACAGTAACATGAGTTACTAGAGCATAGCCTAACAAATACACACATCCTATGGGGTATAGACAGAAGAGGGGAAGAGTAAAATGGGGTTGTAATGAAGATCAGGTCAGGAAAGACCGGCAAGGGGGAACGTAATTCAGGAGAACCAAAAAGACAAAGTGAAAGTCAAACAAGCCGGCTGATTCATCGGAAGGCGGCATTGTGCTACTGGTGGCTTTTCACAGTAGCAGGTTAGCAGTAAATTAGAAACCTGCATTGCTTTCTTATGCCACTTTATAGTAATTATATTGTATTTTGTTTTTGTCTTTTTTTCATTCTGTAAAAAAAATGTTTTTGAAACTGTCAAACTCCTCTATTCTTGTGGACTGTTGTGGAATATTGTGGATTGATTTTTGCATGTTTTTCATTCAGGTTCAATGATATTCATGTCCCTGTGAGATTAGAGTGTGTGAAGTTTGCCAGTCATTGCTTAATGAACCATCCAGATTTAGCAAGAGATTTGACTGGTAAGTTAACAAAACTGGGATTGTCTTAACTAGAAACCATTTGTGTGTAGTAAAGTTTAATTGTGTCATAGAATGTTATGGTCATATTGTTTAGGCCTTGCTGTTGTGCCATCCTGTCTCATTCTCTTTTCATTCTTAATTCGAATTGCTGTGTCAATTTCTTTTTACTAGTTTTCATTATTTAATTGGGACCCATTTACATATAAGACTTGTCTTATCTGATACAGAGAACAAGAATATCACAATGGAATCAATTCAGTTGGTCTTTGATAACTGTGTTGCAGTCATTTTTGTCTATAAAAAGTAGTCCAGGATGATGAGCTTTGTTGAAATTTTAATGATTGATCAAATGTATTGGTCTTAGATTAATAATCGTAAAACATTTGACATATTTACAGAATTCTTAAAGGTTCGGTCCCATGATCCTGAAGAAGCCATACGCCATGATGTCATTGTTACCATAATAACTGCAGGGAAGAGAGATCTTTCCTTAGTAAATGATCAGCTACTTGGCTTTGTAAGAGAAAGGACATTGGATAAGCGGGTAAGGTCAACAGTAGATTTTCCAACTGACCATCTATTTGCTTAATTCAATATGTTTAAAATGTAACCTTGAAATATATTGTCCGTGTTTGTGTTGCAGATTGACATGCCATGTAATTCTGTAGGGCCAGAGCAGGGGGACGCTCTTTTAAGGTGCTTTCACCCGCTATCTAGAACTCTGACTCTCTCTATCAGAAACACCACCAACCTCCTGTCTTTAAAAAGGGCCATAAATGCCTGGCTTTTCTATTGATCTAGCAGTTCTGTTTGCATCATCACTTCTGGCTGTAGCGATGGTATGTCCCTTTGCTGTGACAGCCATCCGCTCTACAAATCCTATAACATTACATGCCACCTTCTGTCTTCTACTTTTGAGTGTGAATATTATAACCTGGTAATCCTTTCTTTTGGGCTTAAAAATGTGATTAGGATTAACACTTTAATCTTAGGGTCCAGGATCTGGAACAAAATCCTCGTATCCTTTAGGGCTGCCCCACACAGCTCCAATTTAGGAAAGAGCTGAAGATGAGCCTCTTTAAAGAACACAGTCACAATGCATTAACAGTCCACAATTATTCCACCTCTCCTTTATGCTGGTCTTTGACCCTGTATGGTGCCCCGCTGCCTATTGGGTTAGATTGCGCTTTAGAAATACCACAAGCATACATAAAATCTTTAATGATCACGTTCCCTGAAGCCCATAAGTCACTGGGACATACTCCTTGATTGAAAAAAAGTCGTTCATGTGACTATTTAAATTTGTTGTACTCTGTGGTTCTGCGCTTCTTGGAACAGTCTTTAGCACGTATTTCAGGTGTTGTCAACACCAGACCTGTGTTATAAGATTAGAAGAACAGCCAAAACATGCAACTGCCTACCACCATCCCAAGCCATGTCATGTGGTTCTTTTCTTGCATGTCCGGCTATTTCCCTGTTTTCCTGTAGTAAACTGTATACTGACATTCACCTGTAAAAGGCCCATTTTGTCCCCATAACATGGGTCCTTGGCCTCCATATTTCTGGCATATAGGGCTATTTTTAAAGGATGTCTTATGTAGTTTACTAATATGTTTTTCAGTCCTGGAGTCCATTGAAACTCCTTTGTTCAAGGCATGTGTGCTGTAGATGCACTCCTGCCATCTAGTGTTGAGTCCTGATGTTTGCAAGTTTTTTTTCTTCAACGAAGTCTTTCCCATTCACTAGGTAATGTGACTCCTCCTTTCGGTGATATTGCGCAAGGGAATCAGCCCCATTATTAGATTGTTTTCTTTCCACCATCGGGCTCGGACGTGTATTGCTGCTTCCCCTCGGTGCGCAATCCACTGTACCCTCGACAATATTGTTTTCGTGCGCGTTTTCCTCTCTCCCCGTGTCGATTAGATCAGTAAAGTTCTCTTCCAGGGGATACTCATCAATAGTCATAAGCACTGAATAGTCCCGCCCACGTGCGGGACCCCGGAGCAATAGCCAATCATATGCATATATCTACATATATATATAAATACATATAAATACGCATAAAATAACCATATATATATATATAGATAATATGCATATACATATACATATGCAGCCCAAAATAACCATACTAGGCTCCGAAAACTGCCATAATAGCCTGTAAAATCTTTACATTTGCTAAATAAAGACATATAAAACACATTATATGCTAATGTAAAGAAGAAAACACTGCCTAGGTTTTCTTTGAAACATAAAACTTTATTTTCAAAGGTAAAAACAGGCAGGATCATAGAGGCAGCTTTAGCCTAGATAGGCTGCATTGTAACAACAGAAAAATCTGGCGCCGTGCCTTTAAGACCTCTGTGAGCCTCCAGGCTCCCATCATGCACCACAGGTGACAGTTAGGTCAGTTCTTTTTTTCCGGCTCCTTCTGTGAGGATCCTGGAGCATTGAGCTCGCCAGTTGGTGATATATTTTCACTTTCTTCTGGTATTTCTCTAATTTTTTCGTCTTTACTCGACGTCTTTAGTCCTTATCTGACTAATCCAACAATTGTTTACTGTTTTTTGGCTATTTTTCCAGTCACAATGCCGGCCTTATTTGCTAAGTGTCCGGCCTGTGGTAAAAAAATGGCTAAGACAGACCCTCATTCGGTCTGTGTAGCTTGTCTACCTTCTTCTCACAAGCCAGAACTTTGCTATCACTGCAGCAAGCTTTCAGGTAGAACTTTGAGAGAGAGAAGAGCAGGCTTCAGTCCCTGTATGACAGAGGAGAAACTGTGAGTGGAAGAGAAGATGTTCACTCCAAGAAGCCTTCTTCTCAGCGTAAGGACAAAGGGGAGAAGAGAAAACATCGGTCTCCTTCAACTTCGAGGGACAGATCTTCTTCCAAGGTACCTGTGTGCTCAAAATCGGCATCGAAATCACCGTCGCGGCATACGTCGACGTCGAAGCATCCCTCGCCGTCGAAGAAGAATTCGCCGTCAAAGCAAGGTGAGAAGCGACATGAGCGTAGGCGGTCCCGGTCTGGCTCGCCTACGACTACAAGAGGACGGGACTCGACGTCGTCTCATCGACGTCGACGGTCGCCGTCGAGAGGCTCGAAACATCAGTCAAGGTCGCCGTCGAGAGGTGCTATGACGTCGACCCGGGCAGTAGAGGTTTCGACGTCGAGGCACACGACGCCGAGAAAATTATCGCCGTCGAAAAGCCTGACGTCAACACCGAAGAGGCATTCGTCGTCGAAGAGGTCGCCGCCGAGGAGGTCGCCGCCGAGGAGGTCGCCGCCGAGGAGGTCGCCGCCGAGGAGGTCGCCGCCGAGGAGGTCGCCGCCGAGGAGGTCGCCGCCGAGGAGATCGCCACCGAGGAAGTCGCTGTTGGAAAAATCGACGTCGAAGAGGATGTCGTCGACGTCTCCTGCTGCAAAAAGGCCTAGAACGGTGTCCAAAGACCGGTCTAAGGTTTCTGGCTCTTCTGGGAGGTCCTCTTCCTCACCTGAGTTGCGGATTGTGCAAATCTCTCCAGATCCTTCGAGAGCGCCTTCACCTTCAGGGGCTAACATCTCGCCGCGATGGCTGGGTGAGCTCAGAGACTGGAAGATAAGAAAAATTAACCTTCCAAGGTCTCCTTCCAAGTCTCCGGTGTCTGCTAGATCGAGGTCACCTCTGGCACGGGTGGTACACTCTGCAATACGACGTGAGCGTACTCCACCGAGAAAGTCTCCATCGGAGAGGAGGCGAGCCTCACCATCTCCTAAGTCTTCTCGTCGTCACTCTTCTAGAAGACGCGATACTAGATCTTCGACAAGGTCTACAAATTCAAAGAGGGACTACTCTCCAACGCTGTCATCAACTCCTCCGAGTAGGATTTCACCAATTGATGACGTAATTACTTTTAATGAGGTTCTCTGTCATGGTGCAGCGAAACTGCATATCGAGATGCCTGTCTCTACTGCTAAGACAACGGTCATTTTCGAGACCTTGCATCAGAAGTTGTCATCAAGGCCCTTACTTCCTCTGGTTCCGGGTCTGTTGGATCCTGCGGAGCACAAATTCTTAACCCCGGCATCCTTAGGAGCAGTTCCTTCGCGGATCGCAAAGAAATATAAAGCACCGGACAATGATCCTTTATTTCTCAGGTCTGAGCCACCACCTGATTGAGTCATCGTTTCAGCGGCTCGTAAGAATCAGACAGGAGGGGCATCATCCTCTGGGACCCCTGATAAGGACAGCAAAGCTATGGACTCAGTAGGAAAGAAAATGTGTGCCACTTCTGCTTCCTACATGAAGGTTGCCAGCGCCTCCGCTTTACTGGGTCGCTATGACCGTTCTCTTTGGGATTCCTTGTCTCGCTTTACAGAAAAACTTCCAAAAGAAGACAAGCAGGATTTTCTGGAAATCCTTCATGAAGGTGGGCTAGTGGCTAACCAGGTGATTAGCGCAGCTGCGGATGCTTCCGACTTGTCTACACATGGCTATGCCCATGGACTCTGTGCAAGACGCTCAGCTTGGCTAAGGCTTACGGGTCTTAAGCCTGAAGCTCAACATCGAATTTTGAATTTGCCGTTCAATGGTAAATCGCTCTTTGGGTCTCATGCTGACGATGAGATGTCAAGAATGAAGACGGAGCTCGATACTGTGAGAGCTGTTGGCCTTGAAAAGAGAAAGGACAGCTTTAAGAAAAAATACCGTCCTTATGATCGGAGACAGAGCCAGCAGAGGGTTCAAATCCCTCAATGGTCGTCACAGCAGAATCAGGGAAGATCTCAGTTCTCCCAGCGTCGTCCTGGTAGAGGAAGAGGGGGCATTTCCAGACAGTCTGCACCGGGAAACAAGCAGCAGCAACAAAAACAGTGAGTGCTTGCTTCCCCTGAGCCCGTTACCCACTCCGGTGGGGGGAAGTGTTCGCTTTTGTCTGGACGAGTGGAAAAACATCACAAACTACAAATGGGTGCTGAATATTGTGCAAAATGGATATGCAATCAGATTCAAGTCTCCTCCACCTTCCATTCCTCCTCAAAAGTCTGTGTTAGATCGACTTCATCTTTTGAAGCAGGAGGTGTCTGCATTAATCTTAAAGAAAGCCATCGAGGAGGTCCCGAGGGCACATCGTTGACAAGGCATTTACTCCCGATACTTTCTAGTTCCAAACAAAGGTCCAAACAAGGAGTTCAGGCCAATACTAGATCTCAGGCGCCTCAATCAATTCATTCGGCGAGAAAAGTTCAGAATGCTGGCGTTACATCAAATAATTCCACTTCTGCATCAAAGGGACTGGATGTGCTCCATAGATCTTCAGGATGCGTATTTTCACATCCCCATCGCCCCAAAGCATCGGAAATTTCTAAGGTTTTGCATACAAACCAGTCATTACCAGTACGCAGTCTTGCCCTTCGGGCTGATGTCAGCTCCTCGCACCTTCTCAAAGTGCATGGCAGTCATAGCGGCTTTCCTAAGGAAGAGACATATTTTCGTCTATCCCTATCTAGACGATTGGCTGCTAAAGAGTGCGTCCCGAGTCTTCTTCAACAACATCTCACGTTCTGCATACATCCGCTGCGGAGGCTGGGCCTGCACGTGAACTTCAAAAAGTCTATCCTCAACCCCACACAGAGGATACACTATCTGGGCGCACTTCTAGATTCAAAGGACGCAAAAGCGTATCCTTCAGAGGAGAGACTATCCTCTATTCTCCTCAAATGTCAAACCTTACTAAAGAATCTTCGACCAACGGCCAGACAGATCTCGTCTCTGCTAGGATCCATGGCGTCTTGCATTTTCCTCGTTCCGAACGCCAGACTGCACATGAGACCTCTGCAACAGTCTCTGGAGGATCAGTGGTCCCAGTTTTCAAACCGTTGGGAAGACAAACTGTCGCTACCTCTGTCAGTGCGGATCTCCATTCGATGGTGGATGCAGCGGAGTCATCTGATAGTGGGAGTGCCTTTTCAAGAGGACATGCCCAGACGATCGCTGGTGACAGATGCGTCCCTGCAGGGATGGGGCGCCCATCTGGGTCCCCTTCAAGTTCAAGGAGTGTGGTCAGAGAAAGAAAGACTGTATCACATAAACATGTTGGAACTCAGAGCGGTTCATCTGGCTCTCAAGGCTTTCTTTCCAGCACTCACGTCAGCCTCTCTGCTTGTTCAGACGGACAATACAACAACAATGTACTATCTGAACAAGCAGGGTGGAACGAGATCCAGACCTTTGTCGCTGGAAGCGCAAGCAATCTGGAAGTGGCTTCTGGCTCGGGGTATGACAGTTTCAGCTGTCCATCTGCCCGGTGTCCTCAACGTCCAAGCGGACGACCTAAGCAGACACTTCGCAGAAGCGCACGACTGGGTCTTAAAAGACGAAGTGATAAGAGATGTCTTCCGGTCCTGGGGGTCACCAGAAATCGATCTCTTCGCGGACGCCGACAACGCAAAATGCCGCGTCTTCGCGTCCAGGTACCCACAACGAGGGTCCAAGGGGAATGCTCTATGGATAGACTGGTCAGAGAAATTACTCTACGCATTTCCTCCGATTCCACTCATTCCCTTGGTGATCAAGAAACTGTACAAGTCGCAGACAGACATGATTCTAGTGGCTCCGGATTGGCCTCGCCAATGGTGGTACCCGGATCTCCTGCATCTATCCAAAGTGCCGCACAGGAGTCTTCCGTGTTGTCCGGATCTGCTGACGAGAGAGAACGGCAGGGTGTTCCATCCCAACCTGCCGTCCCTGAAGCTAGCAGTATGGTTCCTGAGTTCGTCCAGTATGGACATCTAGGCCTCTCGCAGGACTGCATGCACATTTTACGAGAGGCAAGGAGAGCTTCTACAAGAAAGACGTATGCTTTCAAGTGGAAGCGTTTTTTCATGTGGTGTGCTGCTGAAGGACATGACCCGATTCGAGGTCAGGAACAGGTACTTTTACCATACTTACTTTCTTTGGCCAAAGCAGGTTTACAGTATTCCTCTATTAAAGTCCATCTGGCAGCAATAACAGCATATCGAAAGTCCCCTACCCAGGGGTCTTTCTTTCAAATGCCAGTTGTGAAGGATTTCCTGGAGGGTCTCAGGAAAGTGTATCCTCCCATGAGGGCTCCGTCACCTCCTTGGGAACTTAATGTGGTTTTGTCTTAATTGATGTGTCCTCCATTTGAACCTATACATAAGGCTTCCCTTCAACATCTGTCATGGAAGGTGTCCTTTCTTGTAGCTATCACTTCTGCGCGCAGGGTGAGCGAGATTCAGGCCTTTTGTGCTACAGAACCCTATCTCGTTTTCCATGCGAATAGAGTGGTGCTTCGGACTCATCCCAGATTCCTTCCTAAGGTAGTCTCGGATTTTCACATTAACCAGTCAGTGACACTACCTACATTTTTTGCTAATCCGAGCTCTTCAGCTGAAAAAGCTCTGCACTCTTTGGATTTGAAAAGAGTTTAGAAGTTTTACCTTGATAAAACTAAAAGTGTTCGAAAGACTGATCATCTGTTTGTGAACTATGGTCCTCTAAATACGGGCTTGCCTGCATCCAAGAGGTCTATTTCTAGATGGATTGTGTCATGCATTTTGTTATGTTATCAGTTGGCACGAAAACAGCTCCCGGGTAGACCGAGAGCGCACCCCACTAGAGGAAAGGCTGCTACTATAGCAATGCTTAAAAATGTTCCTGTTCATGAAATTTGTAAGGCGGCTACATGGCGTTCGTTTCACACCTTTTCTCGCCATTACTGCCTTGATTCTGATGCTCAAGCGGATGCCCAAGTTGGTCAGGCATCCCTGAGGAATTTGTTTGGGTAATATCTATATGAGTGTACCGTTTAGAGAGTCTGGTATTCGTCCGCAGGGTATGGGATGGGCTTGCTACTCTATTCAGTGCTTATGACTATTGATGAGTATCCCCTGGAAGAGAAGGATTAGTTACTTACCTGTAATCCTAGTTCTCTTCCAGGGGTATACTCATCAAAGTCATAAGCACACCCACCCTCCTCCCCGGACGAATACCAGAACTGTCTCTTTTACATGTTACCCATGCAGTTATCACACTGTTATACGCCGTCCAAAAGAACTGACCTAACTGTCACCTGTGGTGCATTATGGGAGCCTGCTGGGGATGTATGACGTTACAACGCATACTTTTACCACGCCTACCATTACCACGCATTTTTTACAACGCAGGATCCATGACAACGCATACCATTACCACGCATGTATTTACAACGCATATACCTTTACAACGCATACAATTACAACGTAAGTATTGGTAAGTATATAATATTTTTTAATATTTAATTTAATTAAAATTAATATAATGTAATTTAATTTAATTAATTTAATTTAATTAATTTAATTTATTGTAATGTAATTTAATTTAATTAATTTAATTTAATTTAATCAATTTAATTTAATGTAATTTAAATTTAATTATATTTAATTTTTACACTGTACCCTTTTACCCAAAAACCCAAAACTGACCCTGAACCCAAAAAATACCCCTTTTACCCAAAAACTCAAAACTGACCCTGAACCCTAAAAATACCCCTTTACCCAAAAACCCAAAACTGACCCTGAACCCAAAAAATACCCCTTTTACCCAAAAACCCAAAACTGACCCTGAACCCTAAAAATACCCTTTTACCCAAAAACCCAAAACTGACCCTGAACCCTAAAAATACCCCTTTACCCAAAAACCCAAAACTGACCCTGAACCCTAAAAATACCCATTTACCCAAAAACCCAAAACTGACCCTGAACCCTAAAAATGACCCTGAACCCAAAAACTGAAAACTGACCCTGAACCCTAAAAATACCCCTTTACCCAAAAACCCAAAACTGACCCTGAACCCTAAAAATACCCATTTACCCAAAAACCCAAAACTGACCCTGAACCCTAAAAATACCTCTTTACCCAAAAACTGAAAACTGACCCTGAACCCTAAAAATAACCCTTTACCCAAAAACTGAAAACTGACCCTGAACCCTAAAAATACCCCTTTACCCAAAAACTGAAAACTGACCCTGAACCCTAAAAATACCCCTTTACCCAAAAACTGAAAACTGACCCTGAACCCTAAAAATACCCCTTAACCCAAAACCCCAAACTGACCCTGAACCCAAAAAATACCCCTTTACAAAAAAAACCAAATAATATTTTTAATAAAATAATATACTTACCAATACTTACGTTGTAATGGTATGCGTTGTAAAAGTACCTGCGTTGTAAATACATGCGTGGTAATGGTATGCGTTGTAATGGATCCTGCGTTGTAAAAAATGCGTGGTAATGGTAGGTCGTGGTAAAAGTTGCGTTGTAAAGGTTGTATACCCCTGGAGGCTCACAGAGGTCTTAAAGGCACGGCGCCAGATTTTTCTGTTACAATGCAGCCTATCTAGGCTAAAGCTGCCTCTATGATCCTGCCTGTATTTACCTTTGAAAATAAAGGTTTTGTGTTTCAAAGAAAACCTAGGCAGTGTTTTCTTCTTTACATTAGCATATAATGTGTTTTATATGTCTTTATTTAGCAAATGTAAAGATTTTACAGGCTATTATGGCAGTTTTCGGAGCCTAGTATGGTTATTTTGGGCTGCATATGTATATGTAAATGCATATTATCTATATATATATGGTTATTTTATGCGTATTTATATGTATTTATATATATATATATGTAGATATATGCATATTATTGGCTATTGCTCCGGGGTCCCGCACGTGGGCGGGACTATTCAGTGCTTATGACTTTGATGAGTATACCCCTGGAAGAGAACTAGGATTACAGGTAAGTAACTAATCCTTTCCATCTTCTGTTGAACATCGTGGGCGGCCTTCGGGCCTAGCCGTGTCGGTCTAGCCTTCTGCCGATGGAACGGACTCAGTTTCAATTCGGTCTTCAGTGCCACTTGCATTACCCTCGCACCGACTTCCAACAAGTCTCAAACTTGTGCCTCTCAATGGAGCACAAGGAAGAAGATTGTGTGGTTTGTCTAAGATCGAAAAAGACTCTTCAGGATTGGCGGGCTCGATGACAAGAAATGCGCGCCAAAGCACTCCGCATACTCCGGATATCTTCGGAGAAAAATCCGAACAGGAAGAAGCTACCACTGCAGAAAAAGAGGGGGCCTTCTGGATACCAGAATCAGATTCCAACTTAGAAATCCAATTGGAGTCAGATGACATTCCACCAGGACAGGGTGCCGTGAGTACTAAAGCCCCCCTCGCCCCATAATCTCTCTTCCACTAAACGTAAGGCTTTGGCACAACATCTGCCTTTGGGCCTTGGTTAGCACCGAGGTGATGTTTCAGACACCCCGCCCTTGGGCTTGGCACTGAAACAAATAGAATGTGATGGAATCGAGACAGCGTTTGGGTCCGAAACGTTCCACTCCAAAATACAAGTCTGGTTAGGAGCCGAAATCCCTTTCTTTGAAGGATTAAAGGGACAAGTAAGGTTTGGCACCGAAACCTTCAGTGCTGAAATCAAAACAAGATCCCCAGAACCGTTATTAGATGTCATGAAGGACAGATTAGACCCAAAACAGAAAAAGCTGGACACATTTTAGCCAAAACTCCTTCAAAAAGGACAGTTAGTTCAGAGGACACTGGGTATAATATTCCTATTAAGAAGGAAAAGGACTTTTCTACAAATCCTATCCACCTTACTTTGCCATCCGCTCCACCATCTTCACATTTACCACAACTGCCATCCTCAAATTCATTACACATAGCACCTCAGGGGTCTACTCATACACAGCCTGATTTAGGAGATGATGATTATGATGAGGTTGACAATGTTCCTCTACCAACAGATCCCTGCAAAACCATCACCTCCATATGATGACGTATCTAATCTAAGGCTGATTTCAAGGGCAGCAGCTTATCATGGAAATAAACTTTACAAAGAGTCTTTGGATGACCACTTTTTATTTGAGACACTGGGGTCTTCACATAGGACTAATCCGTCTCCCTATGTTGAAAGGCATGATGAGGCATGCAGATGAGATTTTTAAGGACCCTGTTCGTACCCGTATTTGAACACCCAGGGTTGACAAATATACACACCATCACCATCTAATCCTGTTTTTATTACAGGACAGCTACCAGCAAGCTCATAGACCTCTGGGGATGCACCTACCCCCGGATAAAGAGTCTAAATTAATTGACGCATCCAGTAAAAGGGTGGCTGCTCAAGTCGCTAACCACTGGCACATTGCCAACACACAGGGCCTACTTGCTAGGTATAACAGGGCACACTTGCACTTGGGACGAGATAGAAGGCACACTTCAATACCTCCCAGAAGAGCACAAGAAAAAGGCACAAAAGGTAGTCCAAGAAGGAAAACTTATATCTTATTCTCTTACGTCGACATGCCTGGCTTAGGATTTCTGGTGTTAAACCAGAAGTCCAGCTATCTATTTTAAATACCCTCTTTGACAAGCAACATCTTTTCAGACCTTAAGTTGATAAGGCATTAGAAAAGATAAAAACAGACACGGACGTGGCGAAATCCATGGGAGTGCTTCAGTCTCCATCAAGCAGAGGCTCCTTTTACTGCTCATTTTATAGGGAAGGGTCCAAAACTACATCCTCAGACCCTAATGCATCCTCATATAAAGCCAACATTCAACCCTCTTCCTCTAGAGACTTCTACATTGGAGGGTACAAATGAAACCATTTCAAAGGTAGGGGTAAGAGCACGCCAACGCGTAACTCCTCTTCCCCCAATAATCAGTGACTTTCCTACACTTCCTTCTGATTATTTAACACCTGTTGGGGGTTGACTTCAACGATTTCTCCCCATTTGGCAATTCATAACATCAGACAAATGGGTGCTAAACATTATCTGACATCGTTATTTCCTGGAGCTCACCAGCAATCCTCCTAATAGTCCACCTCACACCCACAAGCTATCACCAGACAACCTGCAGCTCCTCAAACAAGAGGTAGAAACTCTTTTAGCAAAAGGAGCTATAGCACCAGTTCAGTTACAGTACCAAGGCTCAGGGGTTTACTCTCTGTACTTTATGATCCACAAAAAAGGACCGCTCCTAAAGACCAATTTTGGATCTAAGGACATTAAAATTATACATACTGTCAGAACATTTCTACATGGTCCAGCTTCAACAAGTACTTCCACTTCTACCCCAAAGCAATTTTATGTCCACACTGGACTTAAGACGCATACTTTCACATTCCAGTTCATCCAGCACATAGCAAATATCTCAGATTTGTGATAGCAGGAAAAAACACTGTCAGTTCAAAGTACTCCCATTCAGCGTAACTGCTGCTCCCAGAGTATTCACAAAATATCTAGCAGTAGTGGCAGCACATCTTAGATGACAAAGATCCATGTCTTCACATACCTAGACGACTGGCTCATCAAAGCTAGCACGCACCAAAAGTGCTTACAACACACTTAGACTACATCAGACCTACCCCCATCAATTAGGTTTCACAGTCCATGCACAAAAGTCTCATCTTAAGCCTTCACAAATGCTGTCCTATCTAGGAGCAACTCTAAGCACTCACACAGCTCTTGCCCCTACCAATGGAGCCAGAATTTGAAATATTCAAACTCTGCTACTATATTTTCAGACCAATCAATACTTAACAGTCAGGAATTTCATGTGACTGTTAGGAATGATGGCATCATGCATTGCAATAGTGCCTCATGCTTGGTTACACATGAGCCCTCTACAAGAGTGTTTAGCACGTCAGTGAACTCAATCTCAGGGTCAATTAACACTAGTGTTGATAGACAGCCGCACCCATCACTCTCTGCAGTGTACAGATCATGCTAACAGCAGACACATCTCTCACAGGTTTGAGTGCCCATCTTCACAATTTCACAATTCAAGGTCTATGGAACAAGTACAAAAGTCTTCACATCAACTATCTAGAGCTTCTAGCTGTGCATCTCTCACTAAAAGCTTTCCAGTCAGTTGTCCTTGTTCGCACGGACAATATGACAACTATGTACAAAAACGGGGGGGGGGGCACATTCTCCAAGTGTCACGCCTCTCTGAGCCCATTTGGCATTGGGCAATTCATCACAGAGTTCATCTGCTGGCAGAGCACCTCCCAGGAGTGATCAATCACATTGCCAACCTCCTCAGCAGAAGCCAGCAACAAATACACATGTGGGAACTTCATCCCCCAAGTTCTCCTTCCATACTTTCAACAGTGGGGATTGCCACAAAAAGATCTGTTTGCCACAGTGGACAACTCAAAATGCCCTAACTTCGCCTCCAGGTTCCCACACCCTCTATCCAAAGGCAATGCCCTATGGATGAATTGGTCAGGGATATTAGCCTATGCTTTTCCACCTCTCCCTCTCTTTCCATTTCTGGTTCGGAGGATCAGGCAAACATCCCTCACACTGATTCTAGTGGATCCCACTTAGGCCCGTCAACTGTGGTTCACCACACTCTTGGAACTATCAGTGGTTCCACATCAAAAGCTGCATGTCAATTCCAGCCTTCTCGCGCAGAACCATGGAGAAGTCAGACACCCAAATCCCATGGAGCTCAATCTAGCGATTTGGCTCCTGAAGTCCTAGTTAGTTTACCTAAACTTGCCACCAGAGTGTATGACTATTCTTACGGAATCAAGAACGCCTACCACCAGAGCATGTTATGCAGCAAAATGGAAACTATTTGTTATATATTGTACCAATAACAATATTGAACCACAAGATGCCTCTATTCAAAATATCATTTGTTACATTTTGCAACTACAGCGTGCTAGTCTAGCCTACACTTCAATTTGATTGCATCTTGCGGTAGTAGCCGCATATTTGCAAAACAGGCAACATCTATCTTTATTCAAAGTTTCAGTACTTAAAGCTTTCTTGGAGGGCCTTAAGAATAATACCACCGAGGGGACCTCCTGCACCAGTTTGGAGTCTGAGCATTGTGCATACATGGCTCATAGGTCCACCTTTTGAGCCATTACACAACGGTCTGTTATAGTTTCTTTAATGGAAAGTTGCCTTCCTCATTGAGGAGAGTTGGTGAGCTACAAGCATTAGCCTTAGAAGAACCATTCTTTCAACTTAATTTCATAAAGATAGAGTAGTTCTTCCCACCAACCCAAAATTCCTTCCCAAAGTGGTTGTTGTTTTTCATATCAACCAGTCAGTTGAGTTACCCGTGTTCTTTCCTCAAACTGATACGTTAGGAGAAAGAGCTCTTACACTCTTGATATCAGAAGAGCGTTATTGTGTTATATTGAAAGGACAAAGGGTTTTCGTGAGACGAAACAACTGTTTGCTGCATTTGCTACACCTCACAAAGGCAATCCTATCTAAAAAACTGGTATTGCTAGGTGGATTGTTAAATGCATTCAAACATGTTAGGCTAATGCTAAAAGAACTTTATCTGTGCCTCCTAGAGCACTATCCACTCGTAAAATAGGAGCATCTATGGCCTTTTTAGGTCCAATAGCTGACATTTGTAAAACAGCAACATGGTCCACACCACACACATTAACCAAACACTACTGTGTGGATGTTAGCACGTCAACAAGCCAATATAGGACAAGCAGTGCTAAACACTTTTTCAAACATCTGCATCATCTACTGGTTAGCCACCGCTTTGGGAGAATACTGCTATAAAGTCTAGGCAAAGCATGTGTATCTACATTACATGTCTCAAACTGATTATGCTACTTACCCAGTAAGCATCTGTTATTGGCATGTAGAGCTATAGATTCACATGTGCCCTCCCTAGACACCTGTAGTTGTTGCAGTTTTCATTATTTACATTACATACGCATGGAGATCTGTTATACACACTCCATTCTCACCCTCTTGCGGGAAAACAATCTAACAATAGAGTTGATGCGCATGCGCCTTAATACCAAAAGGAGGCGTCACTTTACCTCGTAACTGGGAAAGACTTCTTTGAAGAACAGCAGCTTGCAAACATCCGGACCCAACACTAGATGGCAGGAAAATGCAAAACATGTGACTCTACAGCTCTAAATGCCAAGAACAGATGCTTACCGGGTAAGTAGCATAATCCTTGTGCTGTGCACTGTGATGATTACCTGGCTGCACATACTCCAAACCTGTTTACCTCGGGGGTTTTGGAGGTCTCCAGCACCTTCCATTGTCCTAAAGTGGAATTCCCCATTTCCCCATGTGTTGTGAGCATAGCTGTTGCTTTTAATAGCAGAGCTACCCTTCAGACTGATTGCACCTGAGCCTTTCAGAGCTCGTCTCAGTAGTGACACTTAACAGGAAGCTCACGAAATGTGGGCAACAACAATCCTTCAACGATTGGAGAACCACAGAAACATATAAACAAAGCAGATCATTGGTTCTAGCATCTGCCTGTAACCAGCAGAGGCTGAAAAGTATTAGTCCCCTCAGCCAGTGCTTGATTCACAGTTGTTGACTCATCAAGACTGTTTACACAAAAAAGAACAAAGTGAGGAAAGGAGTGAGGTGTATGCAGCAGAAAACAAAGCTAGATATGTATGACAAGTTGCACGCTTGCTTTCAAGGGTTTTGTCTAGTGGGAGATGTAGTGTGGATTAAGATGCCAGTGGGTGTAAAAAAAGTCGAAATTAAGTTTGCACCTCAATTGAAGTTTAGGCATGTTTCGAGATTAGCAGTGTGTTAAGAATCAAGAAAATTGTGGGACAATGGAAGCATTACACGAGTTCATTGTATGAGGGGGAATGGTGGCAAGTAAGTTGTCACTTCATTAATCTCCTAATATGGAAGTCAGTAGTGGGAATTGCACAAATGATACATTGCAGATTTATCCTGTATTGAAGAAACTTATATTTTTATGTTTTCAGATTGTTTTTCATCTGCGGTTTGTCTTCTTTATACTTCTCATAGCACTTCTGCACCTTCTGTTAGCAACAACTGACTGCCGACCCCATAGCTGTTTGGTCACAAGATATACACTAATTCACTCTTTTTAGTTCTTGCTTGCAGACTGCTTTCTGAAGACCTGTTTTACACTCCTATACAAATACTTACAGTGGGCTTTGGGTCAGCCCATTACTTAAATGTTTCTTGTCAGTCTGCTATGCTTGCTTCTTATTTGACGGCTTTCCTTTGTGTTTCTCTTCCATGGAGCAAAGTATCTTAACATTCCTATTGCTTGGATGACTTGTATCCTTTCACTGGTACAATCAAGGAACTATTTATTACTATTCTTTTAACACTCCAAGGGTTTCATGTGTTTTTTTGCTTTCCCCTTTGTGTGCTGCTTCCCCATCAAGCCACCCCCCCACAAGCTTGTCTGTACTTCCTGCACTGCTCGCAGTCAGTATATTTTATTTTCAAACCTCCCATCTCCAGTACTCCCCAGCCCTCACTCCCCTTTTTTGCCATTGCTGTTTTGCATTGGTAAACAAGTATTTCATTAACAAGAACAGTATTAGCAAAAATTACTGGCAAAGCGAATACATCTGGTAACACCATTGGGAGGTGAGACTTCTTGCTTCTGCTAATGCTTGTTTGAAATGAAGTGAACTGACAAGGACACATAAGGGGCATGAAGATTATAGTACCACATATCACCCCAGAACACCTATGCATTACTCACACAAAGATTTGTATTAAAACATTTGTAAACGTACCTTCTGTTCCTGCTGCTAGGTCACCGAGATACACTTTTTGTTATGAGAGAGTCTACAGACTTAAAAATAGGAAAGTCGAATAATGGTGTTTCTCATTTTTCAGCATAATGTCTATTAGGTATCTGAAAGAGACACGTCAGTGATAGATTCCTTACCTCAGAATATCCCCAGGCGTCAAACTGGATCCGGAAAGCTTTCGTCAGCAGTACCCCTGCGCGTCGATAGGCGGCACCGTACCGTACTGCTCTGCGTGCGTTGTTGGCGTCGTATTTGCTGAGATGATGTCACAGGAGCTACTTGGACGCGCACTGACGTCAGTTCTTTCTTTTTCTGCGCCAGCAAGCGCAGATCTGGAGAGAGCGGTACCCCTCTTCTTGTTTACTATAGTGTTTAATTAAATTGTAAGTAAAACTTACTCCTGGTACATAGGGATCCCCGTTTCAAGCTTTGCGAGGCCTGTCTGCGCACGATGTCGCTGACGGACCTGCACCGTGATTGTCTCTTCTGCCTGTGACCACAACACCGAGTCGTGTTCCCATTGCCGAGCCATGGTCCTGAAAACTTTGCGGGAGCTGTCCCGAAAGTGGCTGGAGGACCGGGAGTTGACCCCACATTGTTCCAGGTCCTGGTCTTGTGGGAGGTCGATGGCCCGGTCGCGGAGCAAGCACCATCATTCGAAGTCTTCGCACTCTGAGTCGGGTAAGGCGAAGCACAAAAAGTCGAAGAAGCGCAATCGCTCTTTGTCATCCCCTCGCCGGTGCGGGACGCGGCTGAGGGGGAAGGTGGCACCGCCCCTATGGCTCCGGAGCCTGAGCAGTTACAGTTGCTTACCCACCTTTCCCGGGTCCATCGGCGACTCCAGCTGAAGAGTTTGTCTGCAATGGCACGTATCTTCGGCCCGTGCGGCCCCGTCGGATTGCCTTAGGGCCCCGCGGGCCCCACTGTTCCGCGTTCCTCGATGGCTCCGGCCCCGACTTCGTTGACGCCCAGAGGCATTCATGGCTCTGGCCGGGGCACCTTGTTATGGCCGGTGGACTCCTCCTGGCCCCCCACTGACATCGACGTCTCTGATGCCGGTGGCGCCCGACACCGGCGTCTACTTATTTTCCGACGTCGGCACTGTGCTGGAGGGATGTCTTCCAGCGCCGATCCCTACACTAATGGGGGACTTTTACCCTTTTATTCACCCATGTCCTCGTCCCCTCGTGCAATAAGAGGAGGATTGGGAAGGGTTTGAAGACCCTCTCGCAGCACAGTGCGAGTCTGTCCTCGACTGGGATGAGGAGGTGGAAGCCGGTGGCCCGGATTACACTCCGGCGCCTGGTTCACCATCCCCTTCAGTTACTATGGTGGAGAAAGGTTACTTTTACACGGTGCTACGCAGGGCGGCCGAGGCTCTTGACCTCAAGCTCCCTATAGTGCCTGTCCGGACCAACCTGCTGACTGAAGTGCTTCCGCCAGCTTCTTCTACAGAACCGCTGTTGCCGTTTAATGAGGCACTTTCTGATGTGCTTTTGGGCACTTGATCCCGGCCCAACACAGGGGCTCCTGTGGATAAGGGTGTGGGTCGACATCATCGCCCGGCTCCGGGCGACCCTGCCTTCTTCACCCAGCACCCCACGCCTGAAAATTTGGTGGTTCAGGCCTCCACGTCACCGAGTGCGTTTCCTTCAGCTCCACCAGACAAGGAATCCAAGAAATTGGAGCAGTTTGGCAAGAAGATTTATTCTTCTGCAAGTTTTGGACTGCAGTCTGTGAACACTGCCTGTCTCTTGGGCCGCTATTCCCAATCTGTATGGGATGCAGTTGAGCAGGTGCTACCTCAGTGTCCAGAGGAGGCTTGGACAGTTCTCTCCTGAGCTCTTTTGGAGGGGAGAGATGCGGCCAAGTTCACTCTGCGTTGTGATCTTGATACCGCTGATTCGCTGGGTAGGGCGATCTCTACAATGATGGTGTTACGTCGTCATGCCTGGTTGAGGACGGCTGGCTTTTCTGCAGATGTCCAGAATACTTTGATGGACATGCCCTTCGATGGCACCCGCCTCTTTGGTGATAAGGCGGATTCCACATTGGAGCGTTTTAAGGACTCTCGGGCAACGGCTAAGTCCTTCGGCCTTTCGGCCGCACTTACTCCTTCCACTTCCAACTTTAGTTCCTTTCGAAGCCCCAGAGCGGCATGCAAATGCGTTCCTTTAAGTACAAGCCTGTGCAGCAACAGTCCCAGCACAGCCGCGGACGTGGAACTCGCAGGGGTGGGTCAAGGGGCCAGCGTGCGGGTCAGTCCATTAACACCCGTGCGGCCATTGCCTCCACACCTTCCTAGTCTGGTGTTTCAGGCCCACAAGATGCCAGTGGGAGGCAGGATTCATCACCTCCCACACTGGTGCACCATTACATCAGACAGGTGGGTTTTGGAGATTGTTCGAAGAGGCTACCCCCTCCCCTTAGAGTCTACCTCCCCCAGCCATGCCACCGCAGTTCCACCGCATGTCGCGGGATCATTTGGTACTTCTCCAGCAGGAAGTTGCGGCCCTCTTGGCCAAAAGGGCCATCGAGCGCGTTCCGATGCCAGAAGTAGGTCGTAGTTGTTACTCGCTCTACTTCTTGGTTCCAAAGAAGGACAAGGGTCTACGTCCCATCTTAGATCTTCGGAACGTCAATCGCTTCCTCCGGAAGGAGAAGTTCAAGATGCTCACTCTGGCTCAGGTCTTGTCTGCTCTCGACCCACAAGACTGGATGGTGGCACTGGATCTGCAGGATGCTTATTTTCATATTCCCGTCCTTCCGGCCTATCGGCTTTACCTACGATTTACGGTGGGCCTGGAGCATTTTCAGTTCACCGTGCTCCCCATTTGGCCTTACCAGCGCCCCTCGGGTGTTCACGAAACTGATGGCGGTGGTCGCAGCTCATCTGCGCAGATCAGGGCTTTCAGTTTTCCCCCTATCTCGACGACTGGTTGTTCAAGGCGGGCTCACCGGAGACAGTCGTCTCCCACCTCCAGACTACGGCTGACCTCCTGCATTTTCTGGGGTTTTCCATCAACGTGCCGAATTGCAGCTGATTCCCTCCCAGAAGTTTCTCTTCATCGGAGCGGTTCTGGACACGGCTCTTTTTCGGGTTTATCCTCCTGAACAGCGAGTCCAGGACATTCGGGTTATGATTCAGATCTATCAGCCCTTGTCCTGGGTTTCAGTCAGGAAGACCTTGAGGCTGCTGGGACTCATGGCCTCCTGCATCCTGCTGACCACCCGGCTCTGCAGTGGGACCTGAAGTTCCAGTGGGCGCAGCATCAGGGAAACCTGTCAGATCACGTCCAGATCTGGGAGGGCACTGCACAACCATTTCAGTGGTGGCTTATGAATCAGCATTGGGTCAGCTGTAGATCCCTCTCCCTTCCCCAACCGGAGCACACAGTGGTGGTGGATGCTTCCCTCCACGGATGGGGCGGCCACACGGGAGAGGCGGAGATCAGAGGCCTCTGGCCTCCGGCGTTGTCCCGGCTCCATATCAACCTTCTGGAGCTTTGGGCGATCCTTCTTGCAATGAAGGCATTCCTCCCCTCTGTCAGGGGGAAGGTAGGGCAGGTGTTCACGGACAACACTACTGCCATGTGGTATTGCAACAAACAGGGCGGGGTGGGGTCGTGGACCATACATCTGGAGGCTGAGCGCCAGGGCGACAAACTCAGCCACTGGTGTCTGATGGATCACGAATGGCGTCTTCACTCTGAGGTGGCGCAAGGTCTCTTTCAACAGTGGGGAGAGCCTTGGTTAGATCTATTCGAAACCGAAGAGAACGCGCAATGTCATCAGTGCTGCTGGTTGGAACTTCCAAGGCGGCACTCGCTCCGCGACGCTTTTCGTCGCGAGTGGCGTTGCGGTCCGTTGTACGCCTTTCCGCTTATACCACGTTTGCCCAGATTTCTGAAGATCAGACGCCACCGGGCCCAAGTCATCCTTGTGGCTCTGGACTCGGTTCGAAGAGTTTGGTATCCCGAGCTACTCAGTATGAGCCTTGATCCCCCGATCCTACTGCCTCTGCAGGAGGATCTTCTGTTGCAGCAGCAATGGAAAGTTCTCCACCTGAACCTGCTCAGCCTCCACCTACATTCGTGGAGATTGATCGGCGACAGTTGATTCCATTTGACTTGCCTCCCGAAGTCTGTGATGTCATTCTGGCAGCCAGGCATCCCTCCACTAAATTGGTATACGCCTGCAGGTGGAACAAATTTGTGGCATGGTGCAAAGCCAAGACTGTGGATCCCCTTTCTGTCCCTCTTTCTGAGGTCCTTTTGTTCCTTCTTTCTCTGGCCCGGCAGGGCTCTGCTCTGGGAACTATCAAGGGCTACCTTTTGGCCATTTCAGTCTTTCTGAGGCTTCCAGATCAGCCTTCTCTTTTCAAGTCCCCTGTTGTACAGAGATTCTTAAAAGGCATTACGCATATGTTCCCTCCTGTTCCTTTCATAATACCTCAGTGGGACTTGAATCTTGTTTTGACCTATCGCATGTGCACTCCCTTTGAGCCGCTTCACAATTGTCCCTTACGTCTTCACTTTGAAAACTGCCTTCCAGGTGGCTATCGCCTCTGCCAGGAGAGTGAGTGAGCTTCAGGCTCTTTCTTGTAAACCTCCTTTTCGGTCAGTTTATCCGTACAAGTTGTTCTTCGCACTCGTCCTTCCTTCTTGCCAAAGGTTGTCACTGCCTTCCAAATTGGGCAGACTATCACCTTGCCCACTTTATTTCCTCCTGCGCATCATTCCAGAGAGGAAGAGAGGCTCCACCGTCTGGACCCAAAACGTGCGCTCTCCTTTTACCTGAATCGCACACAAGCATTCCGGGTAGATGACCAGCTCCTTGTTGGCTACGCAGGCGCCAAGAAAGGCCTGGCTGTCCACAAGAGGACTATCTCCCGCTGGGTCGTCTTGTATATCAAGGCCTGTTATTCTATGGCTAAAAAGGAACCTCCGGTGAGGCTGCGCGCCCATTCTACCAGGGCAACAGCAGCTACTACGGCAGTGGGACGTGGTGTCCTCCTGCAAGACATCTGTCAAGCTGCCACGTGGGCTTCACTGCACACCTTTACAAAGCATTATTGCCTTGATAGTCAGGTCCGGAGTGACGGCTTCTTTGGCCGTTCTGTTCTCCGTGACTTTCTGGTGTAATCTTATTCGCAGACCCACCACCGGGGTTGGTATTGCTGGGGTATCTATTCTAAGGTAAGGAATCTATCCCTAATGTGTCTTTCAGATGCACAAGTTACTACTAGTGTAACGCTATATCTGTAAGAGACATTAGTTAGTGATGGATTCCTTACCGCCCCACCCATCCTCCCCGTTCTGCGAACTGATTAGTGGGGTTAAGGTCATCCTTTCGGGCCCTAGTTTCTATGCACCAGTAGTCAGTATCTTACATGGCTCTGCGTTCCTGTTGCGGAAAGTTTTGTACAGAACTGACGTCAGCCCGCGTGGGTGCGTCCAAGTAGCTCCTGTGATGTCATCTAGGCGAATACGACGCACGCGGCGCCGTACAATGACGCCTATCGACGCGTAGGGGTATGGCTGACGAAAGCTTTCCGGATCCAGTCTGACGCCTGAGGATATTCTAAGGTAAGGAATATATCACTAACTAATATCTCTTACAGATATATTGTTACACAAGTAGCAACTTGTGCTTCCCTGCCAAACCTACCAAATAGGTCAGATAGTTGTAAAGGCTGAACTGTTGGATAGATCAGAAAAATAATGTGAATGTAATGCAGAGTCCGGTGACATTACTAATTTATAGTAGGTGTCCTACAATGATCAGATCTAAAACATGACATGGAAAAAAAGCATATGGGTTTAGAAGGCTCATGAAGGTGCAGAAAGCTTTTCTTTCTGTATTTAAGCACATTACTTCCTAAGCGACTGCTGCACTCTGTAATTGTTTAAAGGCAATAATTTGATACAACAACTATGTTAAATTGTAATTTAATTTTGCTTTTCTATTTTATGTCTGAAGTGGCGGGTCCGAAAAGAAGGTATGATGGGTCTTGCCCAGTTGTATAAGAAGTACTGCCTGCACGCTGAGGCGGGAAAGGATGCCGGTGAGAAAGTGAGCTGGATAAAGGATAAACTGTTACACATATACTACCAAAACAGCATAGATGACAAGTAAGCCAGAATACATAAATGTTCAGTTTATTCCCCCTACTGATTGTCATAGGTTCTTTATTTATTTTTTTAATACTCACTGGGGACATACGTTTAACATGTGGAAACTTGTAGGTTCGAGGCATATGGGCTGCAGATGGTACATTTATGAATAGATCGCCATCTGGTGTTGGGCTCGGATGATTGCACTTGTTTTTCTCATGGAGAAGTCTTTTGTAGTCACGAGACTGATGACTTCTCTCTTGGGTGCTAGTGCGCATCGGCTCCATCCTTAGATTGTTTTTTTCCGCCAACGGGTTCGGATGAGGATCAAAGCGCTCCGGATCGACTTCGAGAAAAAAGTTATATTTCGGCGCGTATTCCCTTTCCAATTCGACGGTATTATCGAGCGCGAGTTCATTTCCATTTCGACGCGCTTCGAAGTCAACAACAAAATTTCCAACTTCTACGTCGACCAGACCGGGAGGCCTATCTCGACGTAGTCCAGCCCGGAGTCCATGGAAAGGACTCCATTCAAACGATGTCCAACGTGTGGTGCTAAGTTCCCACACAAGGACCTACACGAGGTGTGCAACCTCTGTTTATCACCTGAACACGAATCCAGTGACTGTGAAGCCTGTGCGGCATTCTCCTCCAAGTCGACGATTAGAAACCGTCGAGCCCGAAGACACGAGGCGTTGAGAAGGCAGTCAGATGCAATCCCGGAGTTGTTCGAGGCCCAACATCCAGAAGAGGAAGAAGATGAGGACGAGTCTGGGTCGGAAGCGGACGAGTCTGACGTCGAAGAAATCTACGTTCATCAAACCGTGAGTGACGACGTCCCTTTGCCAAAAAAACCGACCCCGTTTGGTGTCGACCCCGCCTTAGAGCCCGGTCAGACAACCGAAAAAAGTTTCCGACGCCCCGCCTTTAGGCTCGGCAACGAAACCGAAACACTCGGCCTCCCATCATGTCGGATCCGAGAAACTGTCGGCATCGACACCGAAGCTCCATAACAAGGAAAGCTCGCAGTAGAAACATTCCATGTCGAAACCGAAACAAGCTTCGACGTCGAAGACTTCCTCGACACCGAAAAGATCGGATTCGAACAAACTCTCGGTGCCGAAAACATATAACACTGACAGTCAAAAGCAAAAGCACCTTTCGGAACCAAAAACTTCGGTACTGACACAGGAGCATCAGACAGATCCAAAACAAAAGACTTTGTTTATTGATCCGCAAACTGGCAAGGTGGTGACAAAACTACCTAAAAAGAGGAAGAATAAACAGTTGGACGACAAAGCTCCTCCTCCTAAGAAGAGAACAATGGGGACAAATACAACTCCTCCCCTTTCTCCACAACCTAGAGACACACCCTCTTCTCCTCTTCCTCACACTCTGCCAGCTATTCCTTATACACCACGCCCATCTACACCTCAAACAGATGTAGAAAGTGACACAGGGGAGGGAGAACTTCCTAGGGATGATAACGACACTATCCCAGAAGATACAGACCCATGGGAAGATTATAATGCAGGATCAGATAATAATGACCCTGACCTGTATCCCTCAAAACCTTCACCACCTGATGATAATACAGGTTTTGCACAGTTATTAATAGGGCAGCAAAATACCACAAGGTAGACTTACATGCAGAACCTCAGATAGAGGATTTCCTTTTAGAAACACTACCTGCTGCACAAAGAATCTCAGGGACCCTCCCAATGCTTAAGGGTCTCCTTAATCACACATCAGACATATTTAAAGACCCAGTGAGGGCTAGGGTATTAAATCCAAGAATTGATAAAAAATATAAGGCAGCCCCAAAGGACCCAATATTTATTAAGAGACAAATACCTCTGGACTCGCTAGTAGTCTCAAACGCTCGTAAGAGAGCAAATTCATTAACTACAGGAGAAGCTCCTCCTCCTGACAGGGAGTCCAAGTTAATAGATGCCTCTGGCAAAAGAGTAAATCCCAAGCAGCAAACAGCTGGCGTATAGCTAATACGCAAGCGCTACTTGCACGTTATGATAGAGCTCATTATGATGAGTTAGAAAAACTCATTACACATCTCCCTAAGGAACATCAAAAAAGGGCAGATCAGCTCTTACAAGAAGGGAAGATAATAACTAACACTTCCATTAAGTGCGCCTTAGACGCAGCAGACACTGCAGCAAGATCCATAAACACCAGTATCATGTTAAGAAGACATGCATGGCTCAGAGTCTCAGGATTCAAACAAGAGGTACATACCTCCTTGTTGAACCAGCCTTTTGATGGGAAAACACTTTTCGGCTCAGGGACAGATGAGGCCTTAGAAAAGATGAAAAAAGACACAGAAATGGCTAAATCAATGGGAGCATTGCAACAGCCAACTCAAAGGGGTTCCTTTCGTAGGTTCACCTATAGAGGCGGATCCAAGAATATAGGCACAAGCCAGCAATCAACCTCTTTTACACCAACATCACCCAGAGGTAATTCTAGAGGCAGTTACAGAGGTAACAACAACAAGGGTGGAGGTCGCGGAAATAACAACCGCAACTCTCCAACCCCAAAACAGTGACTTCATAAAGCTCCCCCCAGACCACGTAACACCGGTCGGGGGACGTCTATCACAGTTCCTACCTGTCTGGGAAAACATCACATCAGACAGGTGGGTGAGACAAATTATCCAACATGGTTATTGCCTAGAACTGACAGCTACCCCACCAAACATCCCCCCCCCAACAGCGTCCAATGAGTCAAGATCATCCAACATTGTTAAAACAGGAAGTACTATCACTACTACAAAAGCATGCCATAGAGAAGGTTCCACAACATCAACAGGGAACAGGAGTATACTCTCTATACTTTCTAATTCCCAAAAAAGACGGCTCCCTAAGGCCAATACTAGACCTCAGACCTCTCAATGCATATATAAATTCAGAACATTTCCACATGGTCACGCTCCAACAAGTACTTCCTTTACTGAAGAAAGGGGACTTTCTTTCTACACTGGATCTAAAAGACGCTTACTTTCATATCCCAATTCACAAAGCCCACAGGAAATACCTCAGGTTTGTGGTAGAAGGACAACATTACCAGTTCAAAGTCCTTCCTTTTGGGGTTACAACAGCACCAAGGGTGTTTACAAAATGCCTAGCAGTGGTTGCAGCACACCTAAGAAGACAACAAATACATGTCTTCCCTTACTTGGACGACTGGCTAATAAAGGCCAAGTCACAACAAGAATGTCTTCAAAACACACAGAAGACAATTCAGTTGCTGCACCAGCTAGGGTTTACGGTGAACTACACAAAATCCCACCTGCAACCAAACAAGGTTCAACAATATCTAGGGGCTACTATAGACACAGAAAAAGCCAAAGTATACCCCATTCCAGTCAGGATTCAAACAATGCTTACATTGATTCAAAGATTTCAACCACAACACTCACTAACAGCTCGAGTGTTCATGCAGCTATTAGGAATGATGTCATCCTGCATACTGCTAATACCATATGCCAGACTACAAATGCGTCCGCTTCAAGAATGTCTAGCAACACAGTGGAATCAGGCTCAAGGTCAGATTACAGATCTGGTGTTGGTAGACGACCGCACACATCGCTCTCTGAAGTGGTGGAACACAACCAACATTTCCAAGGGGCGGTCGTTCCTAGAACCAATTCTACAAGTGGTGCTAACAGCGGATGCATCGCTCTCCGGATGGGAAGCGCATATGGACAAATATACAGTACAGGGAAGATGGAGTGTACAGCCAAAAAGACTGCACATCAATCATCTAGAACTACTAGCAGTGTTTCTAGTATTAAAAGCTTTTCAAATGCAGATTATCAGCAAAGCAGTCCTGATCAGAACAGACAACATGACAGCAATGTATTATATTCAAAAACAGGGGGGGACACACTATCTCCAACTATCCAGACTAGCGCAGGAAATTTGGAGATGGGCCATTCCTCAAAACATCTATCTGTTAGCCGAACACCTTCCAGGAGTTCAAAATCAGATAGCAGATATCTTGAGCAGGGAGTCAGAACAAAAACACGAATGGGAACTGCGTGACCAAATACTGCAGCCATTCTTCCAAAGATGGGGACAACCAGAGATAGATCTCTTTGCCACTCATCAGAACGCAAAATGCCAAAGCTTCGCATCCAGGTACCCGCACCACCTGTCGCAGGGCAATGCATTATGGATAAATTGGGCCAACAAATTTGCATACGCTTTTCCCCCTCTCCCACTAATTCCATTAGTGGTTCGAAAACTGCAACAACATTCAATGACCATGATACAAGTAGCACCCACGTGGGCACGACAGCCGTGGTTCACCACGCTCCTGCAACTCTCACAGGTGCCACATCAAAAATTAAGAATCTTACCCATGTACCTTACACAGAACCATAGAGAAATAACGCACCCAGATCCCAAACAAATGAACCTAGCGATCTGGCTCCTGAGGTCTTAGAATTTGGATACTTAGATTTACCTCCATACTGTATGGAAATCATTAAGCAAGCAAGACGTCCCACCACCAGAGCATGCCATGCAGCAAAGTGGAAAAGGTTTGCTGTATACTGTAACAGCAACAACATCAACCCTCTGGACGCCTCCACAAAAAATAGTATTTGCTACTTACTACACTTACAGCAATGTAACCTTGCTTACACCTCCATTAGAGTACATCTTGCAGCTATAGCAGCGTACCTGCAAAACAGGCAACATCTATCCCTGTTTAGAGTGCCAGCAAATAAAGCCTTCATGGAAGGCCTCAAAAGAGTCATTCCACCAAGACTGCCACCTTCCCCAGTCTGGAATCTCAACATAGTACTCACCAGACTAATGGGACCACCCTTTGAACCTATGCATAGGTGTGAAATACAATTCCTTACATGGAAGGTAGCCTTCATTATAGTCATTACCTCCCTCAGGAGAGTGAGTGAATTACAGGCATTGACAATACAAGAACCATTCCTACAGTTACACCAAAATAAAGGGGTTCTTAGAACAAACCCAAAATTCTTGCCTAAAGTAATTTCAGCATTCCACATCAATCAACCAGTGGAACTACCTGTCTTTTTTCCAAAACCACAGACGGTAGCAGAGAGGGCCCTACATACATTAGATGTCTAAAGGGCAATATTGTATTACATAGAAAGAACACAAACTTTCAGGAAAACCAAACAACTATTTGTAGCTTTTTCCCCAACACATAAGGGCAAGCCTATCTCTAAAGCAGGCATTGCCAGGTGGATTGTAAAATGTATACAAATATGTTACATAAAAGCAAAGAGAACATTAACTGTTCCTCCTGGAGCTCTTTCTACACGTAAACTAGGGGCATCTATGGCATTCGTAGGAAACATTCCCCTAGATGACATATGCAAAGCAGCAACTTGGTCTACACCGCATACCTTCACAAAACACTACTGTGTTGATGTGCAGGCAACACAACAAGCAAGAGTGGGCCAGGCTGTACTAAAAGCTTTATTTCAAACTGTTGCAACAGACACTGGTGACCACCGCTAGGGAGGTAACTGCTGTATAATCTATTCATAAATGTACCATCTGCAGCCCATATGCCTCGAACGGAATATGCTACTTACCAGTATGCATCTGTTCTTGGCATAGAGGTCTGCAGAGTGGTACATGCCCTCCCTGCCTCCCCGGAAACCTGTGTCTGTTCCAACACTATCTTATTTAGATACACTTACATGGGCATCTCTTTCTGTATTCTATCATACTACTCCATCTAACCCTACTATGGCAAAACAATCTAAGGATGGAGCCGATGCCCATGCGCACTAGCACCCAAGGGAGGAGTCATCAGTCTCGTGACTACAAAAGACTTCTCCAAGAGAAATACAAGTGCAATCATCCGAGCCCAACACCAGATGGCAATCTATTCATAAATGTACCACTCTGCAGTCCTCTATGCCAAGAACAGATTCATACTGGTAAGTAGCATATTCCTTATGAGGGATCACACTACTCGACATGTAATTTAATTTAGTGTAAGTAATTTGTAGAAAGTATGTTAAAATTAGTACAACATGGAATGTGGTATGGCCATCCAAAATGGTGGTTGCAGATTGGTAATCCTGCAGAAAATCCTCCTTCATTACAGTAGTAATTTACTTCTGCTGAGGGTACATAAGCCCCCAACCACCCCTCTCTATCTCGCCCACCCAAAAAAAAACTGTCTGGCGCAGAGGCATTCTGAGCTGGGAGAGATATCCTCCCAGCTTTGGCCCAGATGTGGGCGACGGTGTTGAGTGGCACCTTTGTCCTCTCACTTGTGGATGGTCCGTAGCCTCGGTGCAAATCTTTAACAAACAGTGGCTCAATGGTATTATTTGCAGGTCAAGTATATATGGCACAATTAATTGCGACGGATTAAATCCAAAGGGGGAGAAAACCAGGGAGACATTTTCTTGTGAATGTAAAATGTATTTCAGTCAACAAGCATGTTGGGCATATTAAACTTCATATGTACAAGCACATGGGGCAGTAGCACTGCGTTGCAATAAATGGCATGTAACCAACAAAATACTGTACACAAGTGCTTGTGAAGTATAGTGACGCGCAAGCGACAATTGACGTATATACAGCGATGGTGGTGGGCGCAACAAGAGACAAGTGGGAGTTTAAGAAATGCTTTACATATTCAGGATACCCAGGCAGTTAATGGTATATGAACACAAAATTTCAGATGAGTGGGGTATCCATAAATAACGGCGCCAGGAGTTCCGCTGTGGATTTCGACCGCGTTCCAGCTTGCATAAGTGTCAGGCCATCATCAGGACCCGGTTCCGTTTTTATTTTAAATTGCAGTGTCGAGATAAACCGGGGGGCTCTGTCCAAGAAGGTTGCTAGGAAGTCACTGAAGAAACTTGCAATTTGACAGAGACGGTGTAAAGGGATTACTCTGGATGAGAAGGGCTGTAGTGCGTACTGTTTGATTACAGCAGAGTCGGCAGGAATGAATCGTGATGGCCGGCATAAGTCAGACTGTGCAAATATTGGCACACTTCAAATTCGCTACTGCAGTGTCCCCTGGGTGGCTGCTGGATAATGCATGCCAATTGAGGGTGGTGACACAGTGGATCATAATGAAATGAAGAAAGAAAACAAAAAGTATACAGCCCGAAATACCTTAAGGTGTCCAGGCACTAAACGCCCAAACAACCCAGTTTAGGGAGCCATGCAAGAAATTCCACAGTAACAATGGTAAGTTTAACAAGAGAAGAGCCACTTTTTAAGGTTTTTCTTAAACTGAAGGTGATTATCTAGTTCTGAGATGTATCGGGGAAGTGAATCCAAACTTTAGCTGTGGCATGGATAATGGTCCTGCCTTCCCATTTTGCCCTACGGAATCTGTGTACTTTCAACAGGTTGCTCTATGCCGAGCGTAGGATCCTCTTAGGTAGGTAACAGTAAAACTTAAAGGTAAAAACCTGCACATCCTGGTGGCCTATAACTGTCACACAGATCAATATGAGGGAGAGAGCAGAGATTTTATTCAGCTTCCAATGTCGATAGGCTCATAATCATAGGGGAATGAATCACTAGTGTCAAAGAACCAAACTCTCTCCGAAGTTGTATCGAAGACCCTCAACCACACTTTCACAGTACATGGTATATATTTTTGCTGCTCGTGTGATCAGGTGGCTGGTGTCGTTATCCGTTCAGAATCACTTGAGGGTTCGGTTCTCCAAGTGACTAACCAACCTCCACCAGGAGGGAGACTGTCTAGATGGTTTGCATTTGTGAAGCATGACTAGTGATTAAGTACATCTCCCATCGTATGAAGAGAAGCTTTAATAAGTCAGGATAGGGTCATGATCTCCCCCCTCCCTTTCACCATTCTGGATTGGGAGGAACCACAACAACGCCTGCCCAGACTGTCCATAATGAAGGTAAAGACTCTGGCCCCTTTAGAATTGAACTCTACCCCCTCCCCCCTTTAGGAATTTAAGTAGTTATTGATGGCTCCTTTTCATTTAAGCTCTCCGCTTCAAATCTGCTAACCATCTAGACAGTCTCCCTCCTGGTGGGGGTTGGTTAGTCACTCGGAGAACCCAACGCTCAAGGGATTACGGCCTGTTGATGACACTGCCCACTTGACCATACAATAAGAAAAAATATATACAGAGCACTGTGAAAGTGTGACTGAGGGTCTCTTTCACAACTTCTGAGAGACTTTAGTTCTTTGACACGAGTGATTCATTCCCCTATGATTATGGCCCTATAACTGTGGCCTATAGCACTGGTCCCTCACCACCAGTCTCCTCATTTGGCTTGGAGGCCTCATCGAAGAAATCCTGATTTTTCATTTTTGACTTCATGTCCACTTCGTACACTGCAGCTTCACAACTGTGTTCTCATTTGATATTTTCGCCAGTGGATAACATAACCTCTTTCCAAGTGTCCTAGCTACAAGAGCCTTCAAATGCAGTATTTCTCTTTGTAGGAAGCTGGCTCTGTGTATACTGTATCAAAATGAGATATTACGAACTACAGGCCAATGTTTACAAAAATATTACTTTAGTTACTTTTTATTTTAGGAACAAGTGGAACTTGGTTGCAGCTTAGTAAACCTTTCAGAAATACAATACTAGCAAAGATTTGTGTAACCAGCAAAAATACTTAACAGTTGCACTAAATACTTTTCAATATCAAAGAGATACTTTGTATTATTCTCAGAATCAACACATAGTACAATACATAGAAGCCAATGCAATCTTATGGTGAGGAAAGACCGGTAAGTAGTTTTCAGGTAAGTACTCAACTTAAAATTCCATTCTTTGGGGAGTTTGACCAACACAACGTAAGGGGCGGCCCAAAAAGGTACTTAACCACCAGGGTCACTGGGCCGGCCAGGTACAGAGGTCACTGGACCCAATGTTAGCCTATAGATGCTTGGAGTGCCTCGAAGAGGCACCATTTGTAGGTATGTGCCTGCAGTTCAGGGACACATGCCTTGGGGGGGTTGAGGTCAGCACTGTAGGTGCCACCCAGTAGCACCAAAGCGGCACCAGCAGCAGCACAGGAGCAGCCTGGTGCAGGGTGCAAATAGGTCATTGGGTGCCCTATGAAAATAGGTTGGAGTAAACGGCTGCAGGCTTGGACCAGAAGACTGGTTGAAGAAATCCAATGACTGGAGAGGTGAGTTGGATATTGAGGGGGACACCGTCAGTTAGGCACTCCAAGGCATTGGGGCTGCGGGTGCTGGAGTGTCTTTAGGCATTTGGTTTCTCTCACTGGATCTAGTTGGGGGTGGGGGGGGGACACGACACTTCAGGGTGAGGCTGCAGGTGTCTAAGGGGAGTTCAGGAGAGTTTGCCCAACAGTGGATCTTAGGTCAGGATCGCGGAGACGTCACTGGATCGTTAGGCCACCTGGACTTGGGCCTATGGTGATGGGTGACGAGTGGTGCAAATTTCGTGGAGCCACCTGTATCCGATGTTCTTGGGTTTGGTTCTTTCTTGACAAATCTGGAGTCCACTGTAGAAAAGAGTCTTTGTTGAGGGCAGCTCAGGTCTCTGGGGTTCGTGGAGGCAGCAGGACACAGTGTCTGCGAGCTTGGTCCTTGAAGCGGGATACAGGCTGGTAGAGTTGGGGCCAAGTCAGTTGTCGTTTACTACTTCGCTGCTGCACAGCTATTCAGTCTTTTTCCTTAGGTCATCGAATCTGAGGAACAAGGTTCAGGGGAGCCCTTAAATATAAAATTTAAGGGAGTTACTGAGGTCGGGGTGGGGGTGGGCAGTAGTCAATGGCTACTATCTCCTAGGGTGACTATACCTTTTGGGTGCCCCCTCCCTTTTAGGAGAGGGGTACATCCCTATTCCTGTTAGGCCCAATTCTTCAAACCAAGATGGAGAATTCTAAGGAGAGGGGTTCACCTCAGCTCCTGGCTACCCTAGAGGTGTGCCAGGCTAAGGTGGACACTCATACTCTCTGTACTAATTTTCCAGCAAGGTTGAGGTGAGAGAAGCACCTCCGCCCAGAGCAGACTTTGTTTCTGAGCCCAGAGAGCACAAAGGCTCTCACCCCATGAGGTCAGAAACCTGTCTGGTGGTGGCGGCTGGCTGGCAGGGACCAGTCAGCCAATACACTAGAAGCTGGTTGTTTTTCATTGGGCATCGCTAAGATACCCTCTGAGTGCATTTTATAATAAATCCATCACTGGCAACCATGTGGGTTTATTATGAATGGGGGTTGGGAGCACACTGCCTCACAGTCCCAGCACAGTTTGCCCCTTTGCATCCTGGTAAATGCAGTACACAGTTCAAACTTACTTTAAAATTAGCTGGAGTTTTTCACCAAAGTTGGTGCAGACATTGCTGTATATCTCTAGACATGTGTTTCTGGGTTGAGCCCTTCATCAGTAGAGAGCAGCAGTTTTAGAGAGCAAAGAAAAATCATCTGGGGTTGCTGGAAATGCTGCCAAGTTCCTCTCAGGTACAGTACCACCCACAGGCACACAGATGCATCTCCAAAGCTCGTCAGCTTGCTGGCTCAAGGGAGCCTTTTAAACAGAATGGGGGTTGGGAGCACACTGCCCCACAGTCCCAACACAGTTTTCCCCTTTGCATCCTGGTAAATGCAGTACACAGTTCAAACTTAGTTCAAAATTATCTGGAGTTTTTCACCAAAGTTGGTGCAGACATTGCTGTATATCTCTAGACACGTGTTTCTGGGTTGAGCCCTTCATCAGTAGAGAGCGGCAGTTTTGGAGAGCAAAGAAAAATCATCTGGGGTTGCTGGAAATGCTGCCAAGTTCCTCTCAGGTACAGTACCGCCCACAGACACACAAAAAGAAGTCCTGGTTCCGAAAGACACTCCGAAACTGTCGACTCCGAGGGACAAAGCGGCTCAGAAAACAACGAAGACTCTTTCCGATGCCCCGAAAACAGCTTCTACTCCGAAGCAGATATCCTCGATGCCGAAACAGACAAAGCCTTCTTCCGATGCTTCCAAGTCCACGAAACAGGCTTTGGCTCCAAAGACAATATCTTAGGTGCCGAAATTTATGCCAAAGGACTCAACATTAGCTCCTAAGGCTAAAGACAAGCAACAAACCGGTCCGGAACCGAAAAGATCGGCGCCCAAGGCTGCGCCTCAAGAAGAGGAGCCTTTCCAACCAGATCCTTTACAAAAAAGGATCTACATTGATCCAGAAACAGGACATGTTTCCACTACACCACACAGGAAGAGGAAGTCAGATACAGCACTTGCACCTCCAGTGCCTGTCAAGAAGAAGGATTCTGGCCCATCTCCTATGCACCCTTCTTCTCCTGTATCTCCTTCTCCTCCTCTTCCTTTATACATGTCACCTCAAAATTCTCCTCCTCATTCTCTACCACATACACCCCCTTAGGATGTTGATGATTATGAGTATAGCATGGTGGGAGGGAGAGACCCAGATGACCCTTTTCCCTACCCAACAGGTTCACCGGACTGGGAGTATCCAAACCTACAAGATGTACCAGATATTCCTGACCCACATACATATCCATCTAAACCTTCTCCTCCAGAAGACAATATTGGGTATGGACATTTAATTAATAGGGCTGCCATCTATCACAATGTCAACATGCATTCAGATGAGGAAGACGAAGATTTTGTATTAGACACTTTTGAAGACTCCCAAAAGTCTGTGCAAATACTGCCAATGATTAAAGGAGTCATTAAGCATGCACCAGAAGTGTTTAAAGATCCTGTACGAGCTAGAATCATGAACCCAAGGATAGAGAAAAAGTACAGACCAGCTCCTGAGGACCCTGCCTACATTAAAGGACAGCTACCCTTAGACTCCCTAGTAGTTTCAAATGCTAGGAATTGACAAATTCCCAAACATCAGGCGAAGCGCCACCTCCTGATAAAGAATCAAAGATCATAAATGCTTCAGGGAAAAGAATAGCTGCCCAAGCTAGTAATACATGGCACATTGCTAACACACAGGCCCTCCTCGCAAGATACGACAGGGCTCACTATGATCAGTTAGAGAACCTCTTACAACATCTACCTGACCAATATAAGGCACAAGCAAATGACCTCATACAAGAGGGTAAGCTTATATCAAATGCCTCCATTAAATGCGCTCTTGATGTAGCGACACTGCATCCAGAGCAATAAACACCCGTGTCCTCCTTAGATGTCACGCGTGGCTACGCATTTCAGGATTTAAACAAGAGGTGCAAACTACTATCTTAAATCAACCATTCAACCAACCAACAACAATTGTTTGGTGCAGAGGTAGACACAGCACTTGAAAAAATTAAGAAAGACACTGACACAGCAAAGTCTATGGGAGCTCTGCAGTCCACCCAAGCAAAGGCTCCTTTTGTCGCTCCTTCTACAGAGGAGGCTCCAAACAAGCTGGAGCAGACAATTCAGCTTCTTTTAAAACGAATACACAAACATCCTCCAATAGAGGATCCTTTAGAGGAGGCTACAGAGGCAACCAGAACAAGGGAAGAGGTCGAGGTAATAACAACAATCAAGCCTCTTCCAACACTAAACTGTGACTTCCTTCAGCTCCCCCAACAGCATTCTACTCCTGTAGGGGGGAGATTAACACAGTTCCTACCTGTCTGGAATTCCATTACAACAGACCAGTGAGTAAGACAAATTATCCAGTATGGTTACTGCCTAGAGCTTACAGCTACCCCTCCACATATACCACCCAGACAGCGTCCAATGTCCACAGAACATCTAACACTGCTCCAACAAGAGGTACTCCCATTGCTGCAAAAAGACACAATAGAGTTAGTTCCATTGCAACATCAAGGAACAGGGGTTTACTCCCTCTATTTTCTAATACTCAAGAAAGACGGGACACTAAGACCAATTCTAGACCTAAGGCCTCTCAATCTGTATATACACTCAGATCATTTCCACATGATCACTTTACAACAAGTGCTCCCACTGCTGCAACAAGGGGATTTCCTCACCACACTAGACCTCAGACGCCTACTTCCACATTCCCATACATCCTTCTCACAGGAAGTATCACAGATTTGTACTACAAGGACAACACTATCAGTTCAAAGTCCTTCCATTCAGGGTCACAACTGCACCAAGAGTGTTTACAAAGTGCCTAGCAGTACCTCTCAGAAGACAACATATCCACGTCTTCCCATACTTAGACGATTGGCTCATAAAAGCCAAGTCAGTCAAGCAGTGTGTCCAACACACATCTCCAACAATTCAAACACTGCACAACTTGGGGTTTACAATCAACTACACCAAGTCACATCTCCAGCCCTCTCATGTACGTCAATACCTAGGGGCTACCATAAACACCCGATACAGCTCTAGCTTATCCCAGTCCAGCCAGGATACTGAGCATTCAAGCCTTAGTCACAAGGTTTCAAAACCAACACTCTCTCCCAGCCAGAGTGTTCATGCAACTAATAGGCCTGATGGCATCTTGCATTTTTATGGAACCCTATGCAAGACTGTAAATGCGCCCATTGCAGGAATGCCTAGCACATCAGTGGAATCGGGCTCAAGGACAACTTACAGACCTGGTGTTGGTGGACAGCCGCACACATCACTCTCTGCAGTGGTGGGACACCAAAAACTTGTCCAAAGGGCGGCAGTTCCTCGAATCTGTTCCACAAATAGTACCGACAACAGACGCATCCCTCACAGGATGGGGAGCCCATCTGCTCCACCATACAACTCGGGGAAAATGGACCGCTCAACAAAAAGTGCTTCACATCAATCACCTAGAGCTGCTAGCAATATTCCTAGCACTGAAATCCTTCCAAGTACACGTACAGAACAAAGCTGTCTTGATCCGCACAGACAACATGACAGCCATGTACTACATTCAAAAACAAGGAGGCACACGTTCCCTGCAACTGTCCCAGCTCGCTCAGAGCATTTGGAGATGGGCCATTTCACAAAACATTTATCTGCTCACAGAACACCTTCCACGGGTTAACAATCAGATATCAGATCTGTTAAGTCGACAAACACAACAGATTCACGAATGGGAACTACATCTGCAAGTTCTTCTACCATTCTTTCACAAGTGGGGTCATACAGACCTAGATCTGTTTGCCACACACGAAAACGCAAAATGTCCAACCTTCGCTGCCAGGTTTCCACACCGGCTGTCTAAGAGCAATGGGGTATGGATGAACTGGTCAGGCAGATTTGCGTACGCTTTTCCGCCAATCCCACTAATACCACTAGTAGTACGCAAGCTGAGACAACAATCTCTCAAACTCATCCTAGTACCTCCCACATGTGCACGCCAACCATGGTTCACCACACTGCTGGAACTCTCTCTAGTTCCACACCAAAGACTGTGTCTGACACCATCCATGCTAACGCAGAACCATGGAGACATCAGACATCCAGATCCAAATCAACTGAATCTGGCGATCTGGCTCCTGAAGTCTTAGAATTTGGTTACCTTAACCTGCCACCAGACTGTATGAATATCATTAAAGAAACCAGAAGGCCTACTACTAGAGCTTGCTATGCTGCAAAATGGAAGAGAGTTGCCATTTACTGCACTAATAATCAAATTGATCCTCTAGATGCTTCCATCCAGAATATCATCTGCTACCTTCTCCATTTACAAAGATGTAATCTAGCGTATTCATCTATACGTCTGCATCTTGCAGCAATTGCAGCATATTTACAAAATAGACAACATATATCGTTATTCAGAGTACCTGCAATCAAAGCTTTTATGGAGGGATTAAAATTAATCATTCCTCCCAGGTTACCACCCTCTCCAGTGTGGTACCTAAAGATTGTTCTTACCAGGCTCATGGTTCCCCCTTTTGAACCTTTACATAAGTGTGAACTTCAATTCCTTACATGGAAAACAGCTTTCCTTATCGCTATTACCTCTCTTAGGAGAGTTGGTGAGATTCAAGTTTTCACTATACAAGAAACATTTTTACAATTGCACCCTGACAAGGTTGTTCTAAGGACTAATCCTAAATTCCTTCCTAAAGTAATTACTTCTTTACATCTAAATCAATCAGTAGAGTTGCCAGTGTTTTTTCAAAACCCAGACTCTGTGGCAGAAAGAGCTCTACACTCACTAGATGTGAAAAGAGCTCTTCTCTATTACATTGATAGGACCAAATCCTTTCGTAAAACAAAGCAACTGTTTGTAGCTTCCTCTCCACTACATAAAGGCAACCCCATCTCTAAAGCTGGAATTGCAAGGTGGATTGTAAAATGTATACAAATATCCTATCACAAAGCAAAATGTACATTAACAGTTCCTCCTAGAGCGCACTCCACACGCAAAATAGGAGCCTCCATGGCTTTCTTAGGGAACATTCACCTAGAAGACATCTGTAAGGCAGCAACATGGTCTACACCACACCTTCACTAAACATTGTGTTGATATACAAGCCAAGCAGCAAGCTGCTGTAGGCCAAGCTGTGCTCAAAACTCTCTTTTAAACTACTGCAACAGATACAGGTGACCACCGCTAGGGGAGACACTGCTGTACAATCAAATGCACAGTGAGAGATTTGCAGCTCATATGCCTCAAATGGAAAATGCTGCTTACCAGTATGCATCTGTTCTTGGCATGTAGAGCTGCAGAGTCTCACACGCCCACCCGCCTCTCCGGGGCCTGTATCTGTTCCAGTTCTATCTTAATTAGATACACACACCGGGGAGTGAAACACTGGCCTTTTCCCTCTCACTATCCCCTCCGCAGTCCTGCATAGGTCTGTTGGTCTATAGGCCCCCTGGACCTATCGGCACTTTCTTTGATGATCTCCACTCGGTGATTTCCTCACTATGCCCGAGATCTAACCACTGCTTGCTCCTTGGCGATTTCAACATTCACTTGGACAAATCAGATGACCCCCACAGTATTAAGCTCAATGACATCACCTCTCCCTTAGGTCTGGTGCCACAACTTCGGTCCCCTAACCATTGTAAAGGTCACATATTAGACCAACTGTTTTCTACCGTTCCAGTAGTTCTCACTGCCCTTGCGCCGGTCCTATGGTCTGACCATTTCCTGGCAGAATTCGAATTCCCTTCTTCTACAAAGAGCCCTGAGTGTGGACAAAGGGACAAAGTGCTGCCTTCAAGAGCCTTTCACCGAGTCTCTCCAGCCATGCTCTTAAAGGAACTAGAGAGCCATCCTTGCATGCTTTTGGAAACGGACCTTGACCTCTTACAGGGTTGGTTGACCCAACGCTTCACAGACCTCCCCCCCCTCCCCCCCTACTCGATAAAACACCATCGGTGAAATCCTCTGCTCCATGGTTCTCTTCGGCCCTGGCAGACAAACGTCGGCAGTGTAAAATAGCCGAAAGGAAGTGGCGTAAACACTACGACGTCAGCTGTAGGGAATCATATAGGTCTCTGATCAGAGACTATCATCGTGATATCATCGCCAATAAAAAGTCCTACCTGGCTAGTCGTATAGAGGAGGCCACAAACTCCTGCAAGGAAATTTTCAGGATTGTCAAGGATTTTATCACCCCCCCTGGACCAATCCCAAAATCATGCATTTCGAGTCCTGGATCTCCGATTTGGCTGTCTTTTTCGCTGACAAAATGAAAAATATCCAGCTATCCTTTGGTGCCTCCAAGATGAGCTACACTTCTATCCTTTGGTCTCCAGATCCCTCATCTGCGGCGCCAGAGCCTTCCCTTTGCAACTTTCCTCCCATGTCTCTTCAGGCGTCACTGCACCTCCTCACTAAACTCAAATCTGGCTCTCCCCTTGACCCTTGCCCTGCCAAAACCCTTGCCCAACTGTCCCCCACTCTCAATCATCTCATAAACCCGATCCTTAACCTCTCACTTAGCACAGGTGAAGTTCCGCAGCCTTGGAAACAGGCACTCATCCTGCCGTTACTCAAGAAACCCAATCTGAACCCTGACTCTCATGCCAATTAGCGACCCATCTCCCTCTTGCCTGCCCTTGCGAAAGTGGTGGAGAAACATGTCCACATCTCTTTGTCCCACTTTCTAGAGACGAATGGCATGCTACATAGATCCCAGTCTGGCTTTCGCTCCAACCTGAGCACCGAAACCGCTCTACTCGAGGTCACCAAAGTGATCAAGGCAACCTTGGACAAGGGAGGAAAAGTCATGCTGGTGATGCTCGACCTCTCTGCGGCTTTCGACACCGTCCCCCATGACCGCCTCCTAGCAAGACTCTGGGAGGTGGGTCTAAGGGGGACGGTGTTCAGCTGGTTCCGCTCCTTCCTCTCTAACCGACAGCAAACTATCTGGGCTCCACCTTTTTCTGCCGCGATGCCACCTCTGGAGGTTGGAGTGCCGTAGGGCTCTATTCTGAGCCCTTCGCTTTTTAACATTTACATGACCCCGTTGGCGGCACTCGCGGAGGGCTTTGGGGCCCAGATCGTATCGTACGCTGATGATACACAACTCCTGTTCACCTGCGGCAAGGGCCACGACTTTGACGGGACTTTTATTCGGGGCTGCCTTGGGGCGGTGTTTGACTGGTTCAACCGACACTGCCTCAAGTGCAACTCCGAAAAGTCGGAAGTTCTCTTCTTTGGCTGCCCGCTGATCCCAGGTGGAAGGAGTGGTGGCCTGCCGCCGTGTTCCCTCCTGACAGTGATTCTGGGTCTGCGAAGAACCTAGGTATTCAGGTCGACAACTGCCTCTCTTTCAGTGGTCAGGTGTCTGGCCTGGCTGGCAGATGTTTTGCGATCTTGAGGATGCTGAGGAAGTTCCTGCCCTTACTATCCATCGAGCACAGAAAGATCACGGTGCAGGCCCTGATTGGCTCTCGCCTGGACTATGCCAACGTTCTGTACCTTGGTCTGCCAGAATACCTCGTATCGCGCCTCCAAATAGTACAGAACTCGGCAGCCCGGGCCATCTTTGGCCTTACCAGAAGAGCCAGGGCCACGGAGCTCCTCAGAACTCTTCATTGGCTGCCCATAAAGAAGCGGATCGCTTTTAAGGCCCTGACCGTCGCCTTTAAAGCCCTGCATGGTTTAAGTGCCTGCTATCTTCAGAAGTGGATCACTTTCTACCTTCCTTCGAGATCCCTTCGTTCTTCGTCACAAGCTAGGGCAGTCACCCCTAGGATACATCGGGCTCGCCGCGGCGGACGCTCCTTTAAACATCTTGCGCCTCTGCTGTGGAACGATCTTCCTCTCGCGCTCAGATCCTGTTCCAATCTTTTGGCATTCAGGAAGGATTTGAAAACCTGGCTGTTTCAGCGATAAGTCCTTTCACCGTGTCCTCTCCTCATGCTGCCTGTTCCACCTGTTTTGTATTCCCATTTAGACCTGTGAGGCTCTGACAGTAGTAGCCGTGCGCTATAGAAGCACCCCATTTAACATAACATAACACATGGACATCCCTTTTTCTATTTCTACTAACTCCATCATTTCCCATCATGGTGAAAAACAATCTAAGGATGGAGTCGATGACCATGCGCACTATCGTCCAAGGAAGGAGTCACCCATCTCGTGACTACAAAGACTTCTTCCAAGACGACAACAACATGCAATCATCCGAGCCCGACACCAGGTGGCGATCTAACGCACAGTGTGAGACTATGCAGCTCTACATGCCAAGAACAGATGCATACTGGTAAGTAGCATTTTCCTTCTATGCAAGCAGGGATCACCATCGCGGCTCATCGGGGAATGCTCTTTCGATAGCCTGGTCAGGCGCATTTGTTTATGCCTTTCCTCCAATTCCCCTGATTCCGAGGCTAATCCGGAAACTCAAGGCGGAACCATGCAGAATTATTTTGATCGCACCAGCGTGGCCCCGCCAATTCTGGTTCACAGAGCTTCTCCTGTTCTCTCAGGATCAGCCAATTCACCTACGGCCCATTCCATCTCTATTGACCATGTCCCAGGGCCAAGTGTTGCATCCAGACCGAGCTCTCTCCAATTGACAGTGTGGCTCCTGAGCACCGGGAATTTCTTTTTTTTTTTTTTTAATTCTTTTTATTAACCAAAAAAAACCAATACAATACACAAACATCGAAAGGAATGCATCGGGTTACCACTGTTATACATATTTAGACGCAGACTTCCAAGTATGACAGCAAACAATTAAGGGGAGAAAACGGGCCTAGGCGTCTTCCGATTCCACACTGGCTGGATCCAATTCCGTTGGTTCACAGATATATCCTCGATAGGTATTCCAGGTTCCCCAGATCTTGACCCATTTGCGGGGTCGCCCCCTGAACACATATACTGACTTCTCACAACACATACACCAATCAAGATCTTCCATCCATTTCCCAACCCTGGGTGCCCGTATTGCACCCCAGAGCTGTGCAATGTTACGCTTAGCAACCGCACAAGCGAGAGCCACCCAAACCTTGCCATGACTCGGTAGGTCCGTAGGCTCCCACACATTCAACAGACATCTCCTCGCCTCCATCTCGACCCTTACACCGCATACTTCACTCATTTTCGAATGTATCCTCGTCCAGAAATCACAAACCTTCTCACACTCCCACAAAATGTGCATGAACGTCCCAGGCAGCCCGCACCCTCGTCGACAGTCAGCAGACCCAGCCAAACCCATCCTCTGCAATCCCTGACCCGTGATGTAGGAGCGGTGCAAAATCCTAAGTTGAACTAATCTGAGTCTCATGGGGACCGCCACTTCCTTAGGGGATGACACCGCCTCCCTCCAATCCTCATCGTCGAGAACAAAGCCATCAGCGACCCACTGTTCGTGCAACCGCACCAAGGGGTCCTCAGTGTGGTTGACCAACTTGCTATACGTTAAGGAAATCGCCTTAGTGGGCACGAGGCCATCGAGCAAACTTTCCTCCAGCGGGGAGGCCACCGGGCGCACCTCTTCTCTGGGGACAACTGCACTCAAGGCATGGTAAATCTGAAGGTAGCGAAACCGTTCGGTCTCGTTCAGCTGATACTTGGCTTGCAACTCCTCAAACGTCAGCACCCTGCCCTTGCCCCATATATCACGGACCTGCGTTATACCGATCAAATCCCAACGATCAAATTCCTTCGTTTTCCAAAGCATCCCCAACCTCTCAGAACTCCACAACGGAGTGGCCAGTGTCAGGCGCCCAGCCCATTTAACCCCTTCCACACTCATGACGAGCTGGGCTCGTCATGCAGTAGCCTCCCAGCACGCTCATGACGAGCCCAGCTCGTCATGAATAATGGGTTTTTGCATATTCCAGCACAGGGCTGGAACTCATCGAGCATCGATGTGGTTAAGGTCCCCGTTGGCCTCATGCCACACTCTCGTAGAGCTCAAGGTAGGCCCCTTCAATGGAAAACGACCACGCTTCGCGTATAAGACACGGGTATACTCACCCCCCGGCACCTGACCACGATCCATCGCGTATCCCGGGTCAACCGGGGAGCCGTAAATAGCATGGTTGATAGGGGCCAACTGGGACGCCCAGTAATATTTCCGAATATTGGGCAAACCGATGCCCCCATCGTACCAAGGCAGCATCAATTTTGACAGTGCAATGCGCGGCCTCCCCTCCCACAGAAGGCTACGCTGCAAAGACTAGATCTCACGGAAATACGACTGGGGCACAAGGTCAAAGGAGTTCTGTAGAGCGTACAGGAAGCACGGGAGAGCCATCATCTTGAAAAGGACAGCTCGGCCAAACAAAGAAAGCGGCAGCGTCTTCCACCGCGCAACATCCGCGCGGAGTCTGGCCAAGGGGGGCAGCAAATTCAATCGGAAGCACACCTTGGGGTCCTTAGAGATCTGGATCCCGAGGTAGCGAAAACTGACTGATTCCAATTTCACGGGGCAATTCCCTGGCACCCTAGGGGGATCTCCGCTCAGGACAAAAAGGACTGACTTCGCCCAATTGATCGAAAAACCAGAGTACCTCCCGAAAATGGCGAGGACATCCATAAAAACAATGAGAGAACTACGGGGGGGAGGTCAAATACAACAAAATATCGTCAGCATAGAGCAAGATCTTGTCCTCCCACTTAGAAGTCCAACGCAACCCCCTGATCGAGCGATCCCACCGCACCCAGGCCGCAAGCAGCTCCAGGGCCAAGGCAAACAAGAGGCAAGAGGGGGCAACCCTGGCGAGTTCCACGTCCAAGAGAAAAGTCGCGGGACCTGTGATTATTCACAACCACTCTGGATAAGGGGGCCGTATAAAGAAGACAAACCCAACCAATAAATACGGGGCCAAATCCCAGCTTCGTCAAAACCGCAAAAAGATAGGGCCAATCCACCCGGTCAAAGGCAATGGTGGCGTCTAGAGACAACAATAGTGTCGGCTCATGGATGTGAGACGCACTCGCCAACACGCCATGTAGCCGACGAAGGTTAAGTGCGGTGTTACTCCTCTGCATTAAACCGGACTGATCCGGATGGATCAAGGTCGAGATGACCTTCACCAAGCGAGTAGCTAGCAGTTTGGCCAATACCTTGGGTTCCACATTCAACAAGGAGATCGGGTGGTATGAAGAGCAGTCAAGTCTGGGTTTACCCTCCTTGTGAATGACTACAATGTTGGCGACACGTTGATCGTAGGGCAGCATCCCACGCTCCAGACTTTCCATGTACATGTCTTTCAAATATGGAGCCAATCGGTTAGCATGGGGCTTAAACAATTCAATAGGGAGACCATTGGGGCCGGAAGCCCTGCCAGAATGGACCCCCCTAATAGCCATTGCCACCTCATCATTCGTGAGGGCGGAGTCCAACAATTTCCTATGATCATCCGACAAGGCAGGCATCGGTATATCTCGTATCATATCAGCGTTGTCTGTCTCCGTGTAAGTTCCAGCCGAGGTATACACCTCCCCATAATATCGAGCGAATTCCTCAACAATCAACTGAGGGTCCGACGTGGCCGCGGAACCTGCAAATGCAGCTCCGGAACCAGCCGAGACCCCCAGTCGCCCTTTTCCAACCAAGCAATCAACTTCCCTGCCTTATCGCCATGCTCATAAATCCTGCTCTGAGTGGTGGCGTGTTGCGCCCTGGCATCGTCACGCGTCAGTCTTGTATTCATCCCAGAGCAGCCTGAGGCGAAGACTCGCCCAAGGGTCACCCCCGGAGGAAACAGCAGTTTCTAAGGCCAAGAGCTCCGCCTCCACTCTGTCTAGTTCCGCCCTCTCCTCCTTTTCTGCCCAGACACGAGGGAGAGAACCTCCCCTCTTGCGACAGTCTTGTACGCCTCCCAAAGGGAGCACCTCGACGTGACCGATCCCTCAGTTTCACAAAAATAACTCTCCGTAACCCGCACAAGCTCCTTTTGCACCACAGGGTCTTTCAAACGCCACGCATTTATGGGGGCAATTCTACCAACATCTCCCTGTCCCATACACAGCCGAAGCCAGATCGACGAGTGGTCTGAGACCCCCCCGTGCCAAATGGGCTACGTCCCGAACAATGGCCGCTTGGGCTGATGGCAACAACACGTAGTCAATCCTTGAAAGGGAGTGATGCGCCGCCGATGCATGCGTGTATTTAATAGCACTCGGATGTCTGAGACGCCAACCGTCTACCAACCCCGATGTAGAAAGAAAGTCGGGCAACCACCTACGAGAGGGCAATAACACACGGGAGGGGGCGCCTGTCTAGTTCACCATCCATGACTGCGTTGAAGTCCCCGCCTAGCACCATAGTGCCGACGGGTAGGGTGAGGAACATCCGGCCCAAATCGCAAAACGTATCAACCTGCAATGCCGGGGGACATAAATAGACACAAATGTGACAGTCCTACCCTCCCAGAGACCCGATACACCCACGTACCGGCCACGTTTATCAGACCAGGTCGATACGATCGTAAAGGGAAAGGAGTTTTTCACCAGGATGCCCACTCCCCTAGAGCCAGGCGTGAAACCAGCGTGCGCAACAAGTTTGTACCCACCCCTGTGTAGCGCCAAACATCGTTTTCCCATGAGATGTGTCTCCTGCAGCAGGACAATGTCCGGCAAATGTCGCCTGATAAACTGACTCACCATAGTGCGCTTTATCTTGTCACCCAATCCATTCACATTCCAGCTGAGGATGGAGAACCCCAGGCCCTGTCTAACGGAAGCCATACATCGCTTCAAAGAAGAACAGAAGATTCGAGGGCACCCATAGCAATCCCCAGTCACAAAAAACTAACAAACCAACACACAAGGACCCCCAACACCCGATTCCCAGACCCCCCACCCTGCACCCCTGCATGTAGCAAATGCACATCCCCAACTCGCAGTGTGCCTGTCCCCCCCAACTAACTACAAGTATCTAAAGGTAGAAAAACGGAGGAGGACCTTACAGCAGGCCGCCCGCCCCCACTACCCCAAACCAACCGCAATCCCCCCCCAGCCGGTGAAGGCACAAATAAAGAATCAAGGACAAAAATAGTCCAGAAGGGGGGGGGGGAGAAACGAACAACGCCCACCAGACCCTCTGCGTCAGTGGCAGTCTTTGCGCGGCATACAGTTCAAACCAGATCATTGTTCCTCATTGTCCGTTCGGGCCTGGGCCCTGGAGTCTGAACCCTCACTTCGATCCAGCCAGTCCGCAGCCACCTCAGGAGCATCAAAGAACCAAGACTTTCCGCTGTGTTCAATCCTCAAGCGAGCTGGATACATCATTGAATACTTTGTGTCCCGGTCTCTTAGTCGCCGCTTGACGGACATGAACCCCTGCCGCTGCCTCTGAACCAGCTGGGTAAAGTCCGGAAAAAACAGTAGCGAAGCGTTCTCGTAGGCCAACTGGCCCGTGGACCTCGCCGTTTGCAGGATAGCGTCTCGGGCCCGAAAATTCAGGACTCGGGCAATGATGGTACGCGGAGGCGCCCCAACCTTCGGGCGGCCGCCGGGGATCCTGTGTGCTCTCTCCACAGTAAAGAAATTACTAAGGCCTTAGGCCTGAGATGTTGCAGGATGAGCTCCTCAACAAAGAGATCCGTGGTCGCCCCCTCGGATCGTTCCGGAACCCCCAGGATACGGACGTTGTTGCGGCGCGCCCGACCCTCGTACTCATTGAGTTTCCGATCAAATTGATGTCGGGCCGCCTTTAGGTCGCACACCTCCTTCTGGAGTTCCGAGACATCCTCGAGGAGGCTCCCAGTCTTAATCTCAAGGTTTTTGACCTTCTCAGTAGTTTTGGTGAGGTCAGCCCTGAGGAGACCCACCTCGATAGTGACAGTGTCCAGTTTCGTGTCAATCTTGCCGAGGGAGGATTGAACCCCATTGATAGCAGCCATTAGTTCCTTCATGGTGGGATCTTCACCGACCGGATATCCTTCCCACCCCCGATCGGGGTTCGTTTCGTATCAGCTGGGGACCCACTGGAAACGGCATACTTGTCAATGCGATTAGACTGGACCTGCCGAGTTGATTTCGAGGTTTTCGGCGGAATCTTTTCGGGGTCTCTCAACGCCATCTCGACCGCAAAAGCAGGAGAAATCCACCACTCCTCAGTCGAGTGTATACGGGTCCTCCGATCGGTGACCTCAGAGCAGGGTAGAGAGACCCAGGACACCCCGGCCGCCACCCGGATACGACAAAATAAGATCCGACCGGCCACTTCCGGTCCCGGAGGCCGATGTTGTCGCACTCCACCTCGGATGGCTCCACACCTGGGGTCCCGGTCCCCGAGACCACAGGCCCCAATTCTTCCGACGACGATATCTGGGCGCCGAAGCAGCCAATCAAGCCAGAATTTCACCTAGCGACTCAGGTGTTGGCCCCCCACCCGATGGTAGGGATGGGGTTCAGGATAATGTACCGGATAGTCGGTCAGGATGTGGCGGCTGGCGGAGCAGATGCTCAAGCGGCCATCTTGGTCGCTGGCGCGGCTCCTCCCCTCTGAGCACCGGGAAATTCAGAGTTTAAATATCCCTCAGGAGTGTAAAGAAATATTATCTCAAGCCTGTGCACCAAGTACGAATAAGACCTATCGTGCGAAATGGAAATGTGTCTGCTTATGGTGCTACCGACACTCTCCATCCATTCTCTCCTCTCCTCACCAGATATTGCCTTACATTCTTTCTCTAGCTAAGTTAGGCCTGGCACGTTCCTCCATCAAGGTACACCTGGCGGCTATCTCTAGATTCAGGCGGACAGCTTCAGGTCCTTCTCTCTGGTCCGCGAGGATCGTCATACAATTCCTGAAAGGTCTTTTCAGGGCTTTCCGTCCAGTTCGGCCTCTGCCTCCAATCTGGCAACTCAATTTGGTTCTGGCTCATCTCATGAGACCTCTATTTGAGCCTATTCACAGAGCGGATCTGAAGTTTCTATCATGGAATGTGGCTCTCCTTTTAACCTTGACGTCGGCTAGAAGGGTTGGGGAACTGCAAGCTCTTACCATTATGGAACCTTTTTTACAGTTCAAAAAAGACACTCTAATCCTAAGAAAAAATCCGAAATATATTCCAAAGGTCCCTTCGGATTTCCATTTGAATGAACCTGTGGTTCTGAAATCTTTTTTCCCTCGACCTACGTCTCCAGCAGAAAGGTCTCTGCATTCCTTGGATGTCCAAAGATGTCTAAAATGTTATCTTGAACGGACAAAGGATTTCAGGAAATCTTCACAGCTCTTTGTTGCTTATAGTGCTCCGCTGAAAGGTTTTCCGATTTCAAAACAAGGCATCTCAAGTTGGATATCCAGTGCAATTCATTATTGCCACCAAGCTGCGGGTAAGCTGCTAGAAAGACATGTACGAGCTCACGCCACGAGATCAGTCTCATCCTCTGCTGCTCTCTACGCTGGAGTTCCTATCAAAGACATTTGCAGGGCAGCTACATAGAGCAGTGCCCACACGTTCACAAAGCATTACTGCTTGGACTCTTCCACAAGGAGTGAGGCGACAGTTGGACCTGAGGAATCTCTTCCAATGAGCGATGAGCTTTCCCTACTATCGCTCCTTCTTATGATTGCACATTTTGTATCTGATAATGTTTACTGGCTACTGTTTCAATGGCTTTTTGCTTCTTATAACAGTATGGCTACTAATGTATTTTGATGCTTATGTCACAAAATGTGCTTTTATTGCTTACTGCTAGCTATTCTGATACAAGCTATAGGAATCTATGAAAGTTCCAATACTGGGGCAAGAAAACAAGTTACTTACCTGTAACTTTGGTTCCCCAGTATTGGTAACTTTCATAGATTCCCATGCGCCCACCCTCCTCCCCTGGGAAAGCTGAGCCTTCAGCAGATGTGGTTACGGTTACACAACGGCTGCGAAAATCTGAGGCTCTGAGGTTCTCTCAGGAGGGTTCTATGGGATGAGGCTAATCTGATTGGTAGTTGCAAGTTTTTGGTCTTTTACAAAAAGAGGTGGATATGCTACAAAATGAGATGAGGCCTAAGGCCTTTCTTTCTTATTTGTACCTACTGCTATGGTATTTTCTATTTACCGAGGCTCCCATTCTGACGACTGGGAATGATACAAGCCATGGGAATCTATGAAAGTTACCAATACTGGGGAACCAAAGTTACAGGTAAGTAACTTGTTTTCTTCCATCGCAGAATCGGACTCTGAGTCGGAAGAAGAGTTGCCACAAGGTCAGCGTACCAGGAGTACTGAACGCCCCTTAACCCAAAATCTAATTCAGCCGAAACAAAAGGCTTAGGTCCCACCCCTCCTTCGGGCCACTTTCGGCACAGACAAGATGTCTCTGACGCCCCACTCTCCGGCTCGGCACCGAAACTCGCCTCAGCCTCCCGGCTTGTGATTGAGTCATCCAAAGACTGCCACTGAGCCGAAACCTTCAGGCTCCAAGCCAAAAACCGCTTTGAAGCCAAAATCCTTGACGCTGAAGTCAAAGCCTCTTTCGGCACCGAAAAGTGATAACACCATGGCACCGAAATCCTCGGTGCCAAAATCTTAATCTGTGCCTTTGAAGCATCAGGATCTGAATTTCGATGCCCCAACACCCAAATCTGACTCAAAACAGAAGGAACTCTACAGAAATCCTAATACAGGACATATTCTTACTAAGTCACCTCCAAAGTGCTAACCGGAGTTAGAAGAAGAACCTTTCTTCATTCCTTTCAAGAAAAAGAATGTGGGTACTAACTTTCTTGCACCATCTCCTTTTACCACATTCCCCTACAGCAACCTCTCCACTGTTGGGTGATTGTTTTGCCATTGTGCAACATTCCGTCCATCATCTTGTGTGTTTTGCTGTTCACCTTATGCGGGAAGGGTATGCCCGGCGTGGGTCCCGTGCTCAATAAGCCGCTGGAGTCAAGCTATCCTGGCTGATGAAGGCTGATAGCCAGAAACCGGTCCTAGGATGCTTGATTCTGGTCCAGGGAAGACATGACTTGGCAGTTCGGCCTGGACTGTTCCCATGAGGTACAGGGTCAAGACTGATTTGCATATGGCCATGTCTGAACTGGGGTGGCTTGGTGAGCAAAATAACGATGGTTTAAACCCAGATCTGTGACTGGGGGTGAATGTTTTGCCATTGTGCAACATTCTGTCCATCATCTTTTGTGTTTTGCGGATCATTTACTGTGCGGGGGGTGCCGCGCCGCTACTCTACTGATCGAAGAGCCAGGTCTTGAGAAGTCTTCTGAAGGTCAGCAGGTCTTGGGTCTGTCGAAGGTTTGTGGGAAGGGTGGGGAGGGTGTTACAGGTCTTGGCGGCGAGGTGGGAGAAGGATCTGCCGCCGGCGGTCGTTTTCTGGATGCGTGGGACCGTGGCGAGGCTGGCTGAGCGGAGGCTGCGGGTGGGGATGTAGAAGCTGAGTGGTTCGTTGAGGTATCCTGGTCCGGCGTTGTGTAGGCCTTTGTGTGCGTGGATGAGGAGTTTGAAGTTTATCCTCTTGTTGATGGGGAGCCAGTGTAGGTCTCAGGTGGGGAGTGATGTGGCTGCGTCGGGGGATGTCGAGGACCAATCGTGCCGAGGCGTTCTGGATGCGTTGCAGCCGTCTCAGGAGCTTGGTTGCTCCTGCGTAGAGGGCGTTTCCGTAGTCCAGCCTGCTGGTGACGAGGGCCTGCGTGACTGTTTTTCTTGTTTCGGAGGGAATCCACTTGAAGATCCTGCGGAGCATTCGGAGGGTGTTGAAGTAGGTTGCGGAGACGGCGTTGACCTGCTTGGTCATGGAGAGGGTGGAGTCGAGGATGACCCCCAGGTTGCGTGCGTGGTTGGTGGGTATTGGGGCTGTTCCCAGTGAGGTAGGCCACCAGGAGTCGTCCAAGGCTGAGGGGGTGGAGCCGAGGATGAGGACCTCCGTCTTGTCAGAATTCACCTTCAGCCTGCTGTCCTTCATTCATTCGGGGATGGCCTTCATTCCCCTGTGGAGGTTGGCTTTGGCGGTGAGAGGGTCTTCGGTGAGGGAGATGATCAGCTGGGTGTTGTCTGCGTAGGAGATGATGTTGAGGCTGTGCTGGCGGGCGACGTGGGCGAGTGGCGCCATGTAGATATTGAACAGCGTTGGGCTGAGAGAGGATCCTTGCGGTACACCGCAGAAGATCTCAGTGGTCTTGGAACGGAAGGGTGGGAGTGGACGCTCTGGGTTCTGCCGGAGAGAAAGGAAGTAGTCCAGGCCAGGGCCTCCTCTTGGATTCCGGCGTCGTGGAGGCGCACTGTTAGAGTGCGGGGTCACCATTACCAATTCAAAGTGCTTCCGTTTGAAGTCACCACTGCTCCCAGGTTATTTACCAAATGCCTGGCAGTAGTCGCAGCACCTCTAAGAAGACAACACATCCATGTCTTCCCATACCTGAACGACTGGCTCATCAAAGCTAGTACTTACCAAATGTGTCTCCAACACACTCAAACCACTATTAACTCACTTCACGAACTAGGGTTTACAGTGAATGCGTTGAAGTCTGATCTAGAGCCTTCCAACACGCAAACTTAACCTGGGAGCCACAATAGACGCTCACAAAGCTCTAGCCTCTCCCAATACAGCCAAAATTCACAGCATTCAGTCACTTTTCACTCAATTTCAGCCCAACCAATCATTGCTAGCAAAAGTCTTCATGCAACTGCTAGGCATGATGGCGTCTTGCATCACAATTGTTCCCCATGCAAGACTTCACATGCATCCCTTTCAAGAATGCTTAGCAAGTCAGTGGAATCAATCGCAGGGTCGATTAACCGATCTAGTGTTGATAGACAGCCACACCCATCGCTCTCTGCAGTGGTGGAACCTGCAAAAATTATCCAGAGGGCGGCACTTTCTCGACCCTGCTCCACAGAGAGTGCTAACAGCAGACGCATCACTCACTGGTTGGGACGCTCACCTACCAAGTCACACAATCCAAGGATTATAGACTCAAAAGTACAGGAGCCTTCATATCAATCACCTAGAGTTACTAGCAGTGTTTCTAGCGCTCAAAGGTTTTCGAAGTCACCTAACAGGCAAAACTGTCCTACTCTGCACAGACAAGACAGCTATGTATTACATACAAAAACGGGGGTGGAGGGGCTCTCCGACTGTCACGCCTAGCACAAATAATTTGGAAATGGGCCCTACATCACAAAATGTATCTCCTAGCAGATCACCTTCTAGAAGTAAACAATCAAATTGCAGACCTTCTCAACCGACAGAGCCTGCAAGTCCACGAGTGTGAACTTCATCCTCAAATTCTTCTTCCCTATTTTCAGGAATGGCGGTTTCCTCACATTGACCTGTTCGCCACAGATCAAAACGCAAAATGCCCAAGCTTTGCTTCCAGGTTCCCACACCCGCTCTCCAAAGGCAACACCCTATTGCTAAACAGGTCAGGGATATTTGTTTATGCTTTTCTGCCTCTCCCACTCATTCTGCTGGTAGTTCGGAAGTTCATACAATCATCCCTTAAACTCATTCTCATAGCTCCCACATGGGCACGTCAACCTTGGTTCACCACTCTGTTATAGCTGTCAGTAGTTCCACACCAAAAGCTGCTCCTCAACTTCAGTCTACTCACTCAGAGCCATGGAGAAATCAGGCATCCAAATCTCAAGGAACTCAACCTGGCAATTTTGCTGCTGAAGTCATAGAGTTTGGTTATTTACAATTACCACCAGACTGTATGAACATCCTAAAGGATGCTAGGAGACCTACTACTAGGGTGTGTTATGCAGCAAAGCGCAAACGTTTTGTTATGTACTGTAACAATAACAATGTCAACTCCCTTGATGCTTCAGTACAAAACATCATGTGTTATCTTTTACACTTGAAGAAATCTGGATTAGCTCACACATCCATTAGATTGAATTTAGCGGCAGTAGCTTCATACTTACAAATCAGACAACACTTATCTCTATTCAGAGTACCAATGATTAAAGCCTTTATGGAAGGACTGAAAAGAGTAATACCACCAAGAGTTCCACCTGCACCAGTATGGAACTTGAACATAGTCCTTACAAGGCTAATGGGTCCACCTTTTGAACCGATGGACACATGTCAATTACAATTCCTCTCCTGGAAGGTTGTTTTTCTTATTACAATCACTTCCCTAAGGAGAGTTGGCGACCTCCAGGCACTAACTATCCAAGAGCCTTTCTTTCTACTTCAACCAATCGCAATTTCTACCTAAAGTGGTTTCTGCTTTTCACATCAATCTATCTGTTGAGCTACCTGCGTTCTTTCCTCAACCTGAGTCTAACAGAACGAGCTCTTCACACACTAGATGTTAGAAGAGCTCTACTATATTATGTAGAAAGAACAAAAGATTTTTCTAACACAAAACAGCTTTTTGTTGCCTTCTGGCCACCTTACAAAGGCAATCCTATCTTTAAATCATGCAATGCACGATGGATTGTCAAATGTATCCAAACATGTTATGTGAAAGTGGAAAGAACCTTGACAGTACCACTAGAGCGCATACCACGTGCAAAATAGGGGCTACTATGGCCTTCTTAGGGAATATTCCCTTCGCTGACATCTGTAAGGCAGCAACATGGTCTATACCACACACATTCACCACACACTATTGTGTAGATGTGTAGGCGAGGCAACAAGCTAATGTAGGCCATTCAGTACTTAAAACACTTTTTCAAGCAACAGCTACAGGTTAGCCACTGCTTTGGGAGAATACTGCTGTTTAGTCTATACAAAGCATGTGATCTGTAGCTCACATGCCTCGAACGGTAAATGTTACTTACCCAGTAAGCATCCGTTCTTGGCATGTAGAGCTGTAGATTCACATGCGCCCTCCCGCCACCCAACGTACCTATACCTATGGCAGTTTTCTTTCATATCTCGTATACACATGCATGGACATCTCTATTCTACCTTTGTTAACTACATTCTCACCCTCTGCGAGAAAACAATCTAACAATTAAGTCGATGCCCCATGCGCACTGTCGCCGAAAGGAGTCACCACCTACCTCATGTAGAATACCCTGTCTTCCATCTTTTTGACCAGCCCCCACAGCATGGAGGAGTCCAACAGACCATGATTGCCATATAAAAAATTGACTTTACAGTCTTTGTACTAAGTGGAGGGTTGATTTATCTCCTACAGTGTGTATTGGACTCTCGCTTTCTCAGATTGCTTTTTAGGTCGAGGACCGTAGGCTGCGCTTGCGCAGTCTCGGTCAGAGATTTAATGATTCTTGGTATGGGGGCTTGAACCCGCCCCTCTTCTCCATTGGCTGGCCTCGTAAATGCTGGCCAGCCATTGGGGGAGAGGGGCGTCACTCCCTTTAAGCCCCGTCTTTTCCAGATTTGGGGGCGTGTATTTTGCGGTCTTTCTCACCGTGACGTCATCCGTCACTCAACAAAAAACACGCCCTCCCAGTCTGTAAAGGATGGGGCTTAGCTTCAAAAAATGGCGAGCGCTTTTTCAGGGGTTTACTCTGTCTAGTAGTGAGACTCACCCGCACACTCCCTTGGCACCCCTTTCCACTTCCCTTGCCTTTCCCTGTATTGGTTATCCACATGCTACCGAAACATACCATGTGGCCGCGCCCCCACACAGCCATATAACCCAGAGCAGGCTTCTACAGTACACAAAATCCTACCGATGACTGTCCCAAGCCGTTAAATAACCCATTATGCGCATGCACCAACAACTAGCATCCTCCCATGCCCTCTCCCTCCTCACCGGGACCGCAGAACTTGCGGCCCTTGGTCACGTCGAACACCTTCCCGTTAACAGCCAGTAGGATGCGGCTCTCTCCCGGTGGGGCAGAAGACCCTTCCCCTCCGACGTCGTCCTCTCCGCAGGGCATACCCCCGTATTGCCGCAGCTGCTGTAGAGTAAAGTCCCGGCGTTTCATGCGGGGTAGGGCGGGGCCTCCCCCTCTATGCCCTCGCCTGGGCCATCCCGCCGGCCGCTCCAATGCCGCCACAATTGCCAGGCGCCAAACACCAGCAAACCGAGCAAAGCAACGTTCACCAGCAACCCTCTGACCACCAGCATTGGCCCCAACCTCCTCTTCAACAGGCGGTAGCGGCTCGCCTCCCAGCTCAGCCGCCAATGTAGCAGCAGCAGCCTCCTCCGCTGCACCCGCCTTCTCTGCCGCACACACCAGGTAGACACGCAGACCTGAGCCCGCGCAAGTCCCACTGCGCAGCTCCCCAACAGCCGACGATCCAGCCTGCTACATGCCTACCCTTCAGCGGCTATTTTAGGATGGGAAATATTAACGTTCATGGAACTCCAGGCAGAGTGGCGCAAAGAAAAAGAAGCTTTGGCGTAATGATGTTAAATTCCAGCGCTGCAGAGAGGTAAGCACTACTACCCCTGTCACCACACTATTCAACAATCATTTCAACAATCAGCCATTTCGCGTACTAGGGGACGCTGCCTGCACAGACTCCGCCCATATTTGAAGCACAGCCCAAGGGCTAGTATGCCCTACCTGCACAGCTGTGGTATTAACATCTCTACCACACGGGAGGCATAAGGGCCGGGCACAAAGGGCTCCGGGGGGGGGAAGAGGTGCGGGTGTCTAAGCGCTGCTATGTGGACTCTCCCCGTGTGCTGTGCTGGTCTCCTGCTTCATGTGCCCGGGGTTGTTTTGCCCTATGCAGGGCAGCCGCCGGCTCTGAGGGTCCATCACGTCTCGGTGGGCAGTCTATTGTAACAGTAGAATTGTGTTATGTTCTACAAAGCCCATGTACAAGATAAGGGTCGGGTACAATTCACCCCGCTTTGGAGGCCACAGTAGCCCCATCAGTCGGAGTCTGTGCATCGCAGAGGGGATGCTGTGTTTCAGTGTCTGTCATGTGAGGTAACCTGAAAGATGGCTGCTCTCCAGGGCGGGCTTCTTCTCCGTCCATGCCGGCCCAGCTGCCGCTGTTTCCAGCGCCTTATCGGGCATTCCTACTCGTGTGACCTTGAGCACCGGCCCCCCTCAGCCGCCGCTCCTCTGCTCCCGCCCTTTCCCATCACTGCTCCTGATCGCAGCTGCATGCCATGCGGCGCTCTCTGCACTCGAGGAGCTGATCGGCGCTTTACAGTGACCAATGCTAGCTGACCAGGGCTCTGGCTCTTTTATTCTTCGTCTGGCCATCAGCATCACTGTTACACCGGAAGTGTCCTCTTCTGGTTGGTTCTTGTCTGAGGAGGCAAAGTTCAGGGTTGCCCCTAAATACTAGCTTTAGGGGCCCTACCTAGGACTGGGTACACCCAACTATTGTGCCACCCTCCAGTGGTAGAGGGGCATATTTCTCTCTGGTTGGCTGGGTCCCCCATCTGCAAGATGGCGGGGACTAGGAGTTGTGCTTCACCTCTCCTCCCCCACCTGAGGGGTGTGGTTGGCAAATGTAGGCACACATTTGCCAACCCCACCTCACTTGGTTTACCTGCTGATTCTCCCGCCTAAAGTTAAGGTCAGAATTGGTTGGGGCCGGTTGTTGGAGGTAGCAAATGGATGTGGTAGCTCACAAAGGCATCACGCCTTTGAAGCTTCCCCTTCGTGGACCCTGCCCTTCCTAGGGGAGGAGGCTTGGCATCTCGTCCCAGGATGTGCATTGTTCCAGACCCCTGAAAGCAGCAGGCTCTCGACCCAGGGGTCTAGAAACATGACTGGGGGTGGCAGCTGGCAAGCAGACACTCGGTCAGGACACTAGTTAAGTTGTTTTTCAGGGTGAATCTCTAAGATGCCTTCGGAGTGCATTTTTCATTAAATCCCACACTGGCTTCAGCGTGGGTTTAATGTGCTGAGATACCAAACTACCCAGGTTTCAGTAAAGCCATTATGGTGCTGTGGAGTTCGTAATGACAAACTCCTAGAACCATGTACTTTTAATGGCATTACTACACTTATAATGTCTAAGAATTAGTTTAGACACTATAGGGATACAGGGCTCATGCACCTGTACCCTCTCCACTGGTTTAGTGCATTTAGCTAGAGGGGTGGATGATCTATGCCAGGGCAGTGGGTTGTAGGTGGAAACAGCCATCACAACGCGGTTATCTGAAAGAAACAGGTTTGTGTTAGATTCCTTACCTTAGAATATCCCCAGGCATCAGACTGGATCCAGAAACATTTTTCGTCAGCAGTACCCTTGCGCGTCGGTAGGCGTAGTCTGCAGCTCCGTGTCCGCCATCGGTGTCGTGATCGCCGGGATGACGTTGTCGGAGTACTTAGACGCTGCCCTCGCGCGCTGACGTCAGTTCTTTTTTCCGCGATAGCAAGCCTAGATCTGGGAAGGGCTAGTACCCTAGTCATTTTTTGACTAACTTTTTGGCTATTTTGGCTATTCTTTTCGAGTCGATATAGACTCCTGGTGCCGGTAGGGATGCCTGGATTCAAGCCGTGCGACACCGGTCATCGCCTGATGTCTGTGACCGACCCCCACCGCCAGTGTCTCTACTGTCTCAGGGCCGACCACGACGACAAGTCGAGCCCCGAAAGCTAGGCGGGAGCAGTCCCGTAAGCTCCTTGAGATCCGGCAGTCGGCTCCTTGCCGCTCATGGTCCCGGTCGAGGAGGAAGTCGAGGGATCAGTCACTGAGCCCACACCGTTCTTTGGGCTCCAAGTTCTTGCACTCAGGTAAGTCAAGGCCCTCTAAAAAGAAGTCTAAGAGGCGACACCGCTCTTACGACGCCCCTTGTTGGTCGCACAACACGGCTGAGGGTTCGGGTGACACCAACCGCGCAGCTCCGCTGGAGCCGCAGGCGTCTCATCTGGCCCCATACCCTCCGGTCCCTGGGCTGCATGCGACACCGGAGGAGATACGTGATTTCCTCATGGCTATGAGGATTCACTTCCCTCCGTCGAGGCCTGTCGGCGTGCCTTCGGGCCCCGGAGACCCGACTAAAGGCCCTGGCGGCTGGCGGCTTCGGCCCCGTCGCCGACTTCGTTCCCGATGCCACAGGGCCCCGGGGGATCCAGGCCTGGATCCCGTACGAAGCCAGTTGACCTCACGACTCCTCCGCTGGCACCGACTCTGATGGTGCCGCTCCTGGCGCCGTCTTTGGACGACATCGCCCCCAGTTTCGGTCCGGCGTCGGAGCGGCGGCGCTCGGCGCCGTCTCCGGCGTCAGTGGGTGAGCAATTCATCTATGACCCGGCTCCGTCATTTCTGCCTGTTTATCAGGACACGGATGAGGGGGAGGACTGGGAGGGGTCTGAAGACCCTCTGGCACGGCAGTGCCAGTTAAGTCAGGACTGGGCAGATGAGCTGGGGAGGCCAGGGGTCTGGATACATTGCCTGACCCTGGATTCATCTCTCCTCCCTCCGTGGCTACGGAGGAGGGTTCTACCTATGGTGTGGTGTTGTGCAGGGCAGCCAAGGCTTTGGCACTTGAGCTCCCTGCTGCGCCCGTGACGACTAATCTCCTCACCGAGGTGCTTCAACCGCCAGTAAGCTCTTCGGAGCATATGCTGCCATTCAATGAAGCCCTCAGACGTTCTGATGGGCACTTGGTCCAAGCCCTCCACAGTGCCCCCTGTGGTTCGGAACATGGCCCGACGCCACTGCCCGACTCCGGGCGACCCCTGCTTTCTGTCCGTTCACCCTACCCCTGAGAGCCTGGTGATCCAGGCCTCTACATCCCAGACCACGTTCCCGACTGCTCCTCCAGATCAGGAATCCAAAAGGTTTGACCAGTTTGGAAAGGAATTGTTCTCCTCACTGAGTTTGGGGTTGCGGTCTATCAGCACCGCTTGCCTTTTGGGCCGTTACACCCACTCCTTGTGGGACACGGTTGCGGACGTGCTGCCCCAGTGTCCGGAGGAGGCCCAGACACTGCTCGCCCAAGCACTTGCTGAGGGGCGGGATGCAGCACGTTATTCAATCAGATGTGGACTAGATACCACAGACCCGCTGGGCAGAGTGATTTCCACGACAGTGGCAATCCGTCGCCACGCCTGGCTGAGCCCGACAGTTTTTCAGGGGATGTCCAGTCCACGCTCATGGACATGCCCTTCGATGGCCGTCGCCTTTTTGGCGATTAGGCAGATAGTGCGCTTGAGCGTTTTAAGGACTCCAGGTCTACGGCCAAGTCCTTGGGCCTGTCGGGCCAGCGCCAGCAGACTTATGCTTTTCGCCCCTTTCGTGGCCAAGGAAGGGGTGCCCCCACACGTTCGTCCAGCCACAGGCCGCAGAACCAACGTCAGCGCGGTCGTTGACGTGGAAACCGCCGTGGCGGTGCAGGGGGACTGAGGCCTGGTCAGTCCACAGCCACTCCCGCAGCATCTGCCTCAAAGCCTTCCTAATCCGAGCTTTCAGGCCCATTCGACGCCAGTGGGGGGCAGGGTCCGCCATCACCTCGGACAGGTGGGTGCTACAAATCGTCCGAATGGGCTACTCCCTCCCCTTCAAGGCGACCCCTCCAGCCATGCCACCGTAGTACTACCGCATGTCAGGGGATCACTTGCAACTTCTGCAAGAGGAAGTTATGGCCCTCTTGGCCAAGGGGGCCATCAAGCACGTTCCTGGGCCAGAATTAGGACGTGGTTGCTATTCCCACTACTTTCTGGTACCCAAGAAGGGCAAAGGAGGCCTATGCCCTATCTTGGACCTCCGGAGCATCAATGGCTTCCTCCGGAAGTAGAAGTTCAAGATGCTGACTTTAGCTCGGGTCCTGGCTGCCCTAGACTCTGCAGACTGTATGATAGCATTGGACTTGCAGGACGCATTTTTCCATATCCCCGTCCTGCCGGCCCACCAGCGATACCTGCGGTTCACGGTAGGTCACGAGCACTTTCAGTTTACCGTGCTCCCCTTCGGCCTCACCAGTGCCCCTCGGGTGTTCACGAAAGTGATGGCGGTGGTCGCAGCTCATCTGCGCAGATCAGGGGTTCCAGTCTTCCCCTATCTCGACGACTGGTTGTTGAAGGCGGGCTCGCCCCAGACAGTCTTCTCCCACCTCCAGACTACGGTTGACCTCCTGCATTTGCTGGGGTTCTCCATCAACGTGCTGAAGTCGCACCTGATTCCCTCTCAGAAGCTCCTCTTCATAGGAGCGGTTCTGGACTCGGCGCAGTTTCGAGTTTATCCTCCCGAGCAGTGGGTTCGGGATATTCAGGCTCTGATTCCGATCTTTCAGCCTTTATCCCGAGTTTCGGTCAGGTTGACGCTGCGGCTCCTGGGGCTGATGGCCTCCTGCATCCTTCTGGTGCGTCACGCCCGGTGGCAGATGCGGGCTCTGCAGTGGGACCTGAATGTTCAGTGGGCACAGCATCAGGGCAACCTATCCGACCACGTCCTGATCTGAGGTCACTGCGAGACAGTTGCAGTGGTGGCTCACGGACCGCGATTGGGTCAGCAGCAGATCCCTCTCCCTTCTCCAATCGGTGCACATTGTGGTGACTGATGCGTCCCTCCTGGGATGGAGGGACCATATGGGAGAGGCGGAGATCAGAGGCCTCTGGTCTCCGGCGGAGTCCCGGTTCTATATCAACCTTCTGGAGCTGCGGGCGATCCAACTTACACCGAAGGCATTCCTTCCCTCTGTCCGGGGAAGTGTAGTGCAAGTGTTCACGGACAACACCACCACCAAGTGGTACTGCAACAAACAGGGCGGGGTGAGGTCGTGGACCCTTTGTCAGGAAGCTCTGCGCCTCTGGACATGACTGGAACACCAGGGCTTCACCCTGGTGGTTCAACACCTGGCAGGTTCTCTGAATGCCAGGGCGGACAAACTCAGCCGCTGGTGCAAGATGGATCATGAATAGCTTCTGAACTCGGACATGGCGCAACATCTCTTTCAGCAGTGGGGAGAGCCTTGGTTAGATCTATTCGCCACCAAAGAGAACGCTCAATGTCATCTGTTCTGTGCGTTTGAATTTCTAAGGCGGCACTCACTCGGTGACGCTTTTCGTCACGAGTGGAGCTGCGGTCTGTTGTACGCCTTTCCGCCTATACCACTTCTGCCCAGACTGCTGAAGAAGATCCGGCGTAACCTGGCCCAAGTCATCCTTGTGGCTCCGGATTGGGCACGAAGCTACTGGTATCCCGAGCTATTCAGCATGTCAGTTGATCCCCCCCGATTCATCTGCCTCTTCAGGAGGACCTTCTGTCGCAGCAACAGGGGACGGTCCTCCACCCAAACCTTTCCAGTCTCCACCTACATGCGTGGAGATTGAGCGGCGACAGCTGAGGCCATTTGACTTGCCTCCTGAAGTCTGATGTGATTCTGGCAGCCAGGCGTCCCTCCACAAAAACAATACACGCATGCAGGTGGAACAAATTGGTGGCATGGTGCACAGAAAAGGTTGTGGATCCACTTTCCCCCCCCCTCCCCCCCTTCCAGAGGTTCTCCTCTTCCTTCTTTCTCTTGCCCAGCAGGGCTTTGCTCTGGGCACCATCAATGGCTATCTCTCGGCCATTTCAGCCTTCTTAAAACTTGCTGATCAGCCTTCACCTTTTAAGTCCCCGGTTGTAAATAGATTCTTGAAGGGCCTCACACACCCGTTTCCTCCTGTTCCCTTCGTGATACCTCAGTTGGACTTGAACCTTGTACTGACTTATCTGATGTGAGCTCCCTTTGAGCCACTTCATAACTGTCCTCTTTATTTTCTGACTCTTACAACTACATCCTGGTTGCCATCAGCTCTGCCAGGAGAGTGAGTGAGCTCCAGGCTCTATCTTCTAAGCCTCCTTTCCTCTCTGTCCATCCGGACAAAGTTGTTCTGAGGACTCGTCCTTCTTTCCTGCCCAAGGTGGTTACAGCCTTTCACATCGGGCAGTCCATCACCATGCCCACCTTCTTTCCGCCTCCTCATCCCTCGAAAGAGGAAGAGAGGCTCCACCGTCTGGACCCAAAACATGCGCTCTCCTTTTATCTAGACCGCACACACCAGTTCCGGGTGGACTAGCAGCTCTTTGTTGGTTATGTGGGCACTAAGAAGGGACGGGCGATGCACAAACAGACTATCTCTCGGTGGGTCGTTTTGTGCATCAAGGTCTGTTATTCCTTGGCGGAAATGGAGCCTCCTGTGGGGCTGCGTGCCCATTCCACTCTGGCCACGGCAGCTACTACTGCCCTGGGTCGGGGAGTCCCCTTTCAGGACATCTGTCAGGCAGCTACGTGGGCCGCGCTGCACACGTTTGCTAAGCACTACTGCCTGGACAGCCAAGTCCGGAGAGATGGCTTTTTCGGCCGTTCCATTCTCCAGGACTTTATGGTGTGGTCTTGGTTCGCAGACCCACCACCGGGGTTGGTATTGCTGGGGTATCTATTTTAAGGTAAGGAATCTAACACTAACCTTTTTCTTTCAGATGCACAAGTTACTTACCTTCGGTAACGATATATCTGTAAGAAACCGATATCTAGGGTTAAGGTATCTCCCTTTGAGGGCCCTAGTTTCATGGCACCAGTGTCTGTTTCTTGCATGGCTCTGCGTTCCTGGCGCGGAAAGCTATGTAAAGAACTGACGTCCGCACGCGAGGGCGACGTCTAAGTACTCAGACGACATCATCCCGGCGATGACAACGGACGTGGAGCCGCAGACGACGCTTACCGACCCGCAAGGGTACTGCTGACGAAAAATCTTTCTGGATCCATTCTGACGCCTGGGGATATTCTAAGGTAAGAAATCTAACACTAACTACTGTGTCTTACAGATATATCGTTACCGAAGTGAACAATACCATTACATCGCATTGGCTTCTACAACGCATGCGATGTAATGTGTAATGGTGGCGGCGGCTGAAGCAGGAACCGGGAGCAGAGACACGGTGTGTGTTGGTACAGGGTCTCCAAGGGTGGCACAATAAGTGCTGCAGCCCTTTGAGGCTTTTCCTGGCCACAGTGCCATTGGTACCTATGGTACCATTTACGAAGGACTGACATGTGGCCAAAGAATTCCAATTTGGTTTTGTATTAATACAGTTCAGGAAAAGAGCATAGGCCCTGCGTACCTGGTTGGCAGGAACCCACGGCACACTCAATCAAAGTACATCAATTGTTTGCCAAACAGTGGGGGTAACCATGCAAAAAGAGGGCACTTTCTTACAAGTTGTACTCTAGACGTCGCTGAACCCCAGTTGAGACATCACTTCAACCAATCTGGTCGTCATCCTTGACTAAGTGCCCTGTCGAGGAGGTTGGTGATCCAAATCTCCATTCACCACACAATTCAAATCGCCCACCCAGAACATATCCATCTGTCGTAACCAACATTACATCCATCAGTGTAGGGTATAAGGAGTCATCTGTATTTGGACCATATGAATGAATGACCACCATTTCCAGGCCATCTAATGTACCCTGAACCAGTATGTATCGGCTCTCCACATCGGTCTCCATGTAGGTTAATGCAAATGGCACCCTGGGAGCTATCCAAACCAGCACCCCCTAGCCCTAGAGAACGACAAGTAAGTAGTGTAATATCTGCCCCCTCCATTTTTTTTTGTAAGCTTTTCAATCTCGTTCTCATTTAAGTGGGTCTCGTGGAGACCTGCTATACTAGCCCCATGACGTTGGATAAGTGATAGCACTCAATAGCGTTTATTACGAATGGCAACCCCTCTTACATTTCCGGAAGTAAATTTATAATTAGTAGTGGCAATCATTGTGTTGTAAGTTCCTTTGTCCCACTTGCTGAATTACCCAGATGCTAAGATGGCTACACCCCCCCTGTAACAACCAGAAAATTCTTCACGTATAGATCTTGAGAAACAAACGTCCCATGCCACACCCTCCCACGAGCAACCATAGTACCAATATATGACTTCAGGATCCCACCCACAGACGTGTCAGGACGAACACAACACCCCAGTTGGTCTAACAGGGATATAGTAACTGAAGCAAGGAACTAGCCACCTACACAGGTACCTGTGCCATCATCCCTATATTTAAAACCTCAAGCAAAAGACACCCATGTGTAGTGCAAAAAAGATCCAGCGTACCCTAACCGCAAGTACAGCATTCAGCCACAATATATGAGCTAAGATTCACAGATGAAAATTAGATGAACCAAACATTTTCATGAGTCGCCGTTTCCCACCTGAATAGACTTCCGACAGCTAAATCATTAAAGTACCTCTTAATGGTGCCTACACAGTCCCCTCAATCCTCCCTGCTCATACGCTCAATAATAGCCGTGTCCGGAATCATCAACTCAGATGTGGGACTCGGGCACTCGATGCAGTATCCACCGAAGACAATTACACAGGTGACATTTCCACCCCCACATTGTAGCATTTTTAATGGAAGGCAACATTTGTAGTGGCTTTCGCTTCTGTCCGAAGGGGTAAGTGAGATACAGGCTTTTTCTCTGCTTGTTGAACCTTAGACTGTATTCCATTCCAGGACAGAAGTAACGAGAAATCACCTGTCTTTCCTTACGAAAGTGGTTTGCTTTTCACATTATCCAGGTATAAGAAAGTGGGTTTCTGTTGTATTAGCCCCCCCACTTTTTGCCAGACTACTGATGCACTTTTTCTTGGTGTGCCCTGGGTCCCTGCCAATCAGGTTCCCAGGGCCTGTGTTCTTTCCCCAAAACTAACCCAATTGACATCTCTGGCCACATGTCAGCCCCTGGTAAATGGTACCACTGGTACCCAGGGCACTGTGACCAGGGAAGTCCTAGAAGGGCTACAGCACTTATTGTGCCACTCATAGAGGCCCTGTACCCTGACATTCACACTCTGCCTTTCCAGGCTGCGTGTCTTGGTGCAGAACAAAGTGAAGTCGACATGGCACACAACCCTGTATGGCATGCCCACAAACCACTGCCCTGGCATACATCAGTCACCCATCTATCTGGGTGGCCTATGCCAGTGGTGAGGGTACAGGTGCATGAGCCCTCTATCGCTACAGTACCCAGGTCCATTCCTGGGCACTGTAAGTGCAGTGCTGCCATTAAGAGTATATGGTGCTGGGAGTTTGTCATTACGAACTCCACAGCACCATAACGGCTACACTGAAGACGGGGAAGTTTGGTATCAAACTTCTCAGCACATTAAACCCACACTGATGCCAGTGTGGGATTTAATGTAAAATGCACAACAGAGGGCATCTTAGAGGTGCCCTCTGAAACTGGACCAACCTCTAGTGACCTGACTGAGTGGCTACTTAGGCTGCCACCACCAGACATGTTACTGGACCCCTGGGTCGAGAGCGGCTGCTCTCGGGGCCCTTAGAATGCACATTCTGGGACGAGGTGCCAAGCCTCCTCCCCAGGATGGGCAGGGTTCACGAATGACAAGCTTTAAAGGCATACCGCCTTTGTGAGCCTCTCCAGACCACTTGCTGTACTCTCCATCTGGTCCCCACTGGTTCTACCCCCCACTTTGGGCGGGAGAACCCGCGGGAAAAACAAGTGAGGAAGAGAGGTGTGCCCACCTCTGCCAACTCCACCCCTAAGGTGGGGGAGGCGAGGTGAAGCACAACCTCGAGTCCCCGCCATCTTGAGGATGGGTGGACCCAGCCAACCAGGGACAGGCTCCTGCCCCCCTCCTACTGAAGAGGGGCAGAATAGGGGGTGTACCCACCCCAGGGAAGGGACCTATTGGTCCCTGCCCTTTTCCTACCTGTAACGCCCCTAAATTTAGTATTTAGGGGCTTCCTTGGATCCAGCAGCAACAAGAAAACGAGAGAAGGGCGAAAAGCCGTGCAGAGCTAACAGGAGGACGACACCCACTGACTTGGCCCCACCCTTTCAGGCCTGTCTCCCCATGAACCTGTTTCTGCGAAAATCCCAGCGTGTCCAGCAACCTGACAAACCCCGGAGGACCTGCATGGCTGCCTTCACTTTCCACACTGTTTCTCCCAAGAACACCGGATGTGTTTAAACTGCAGCTTCTGGTGCCAGCCCGAAACCGCAAATCCAGCCCACTCTGCACCCCCTGAATCAGGCCTGAGCGGAAAAATACCACGTGGAGCTCCCCCCCGCCCTGGCGATCCTGACCCGATATCCTGCGACCCTTGACCTGCCTTAAGCCTCCTGACGACGCCTGCAGCCTCAATCCAGAGGAACCCCCCTACCGCGACCAGAACGGGTAAGAAAATCGGACGTCCCAAGGCACCCCTGCACCCGACGCCCCACTGCCTTGTGTCCCCAACCCAGCGGTGCCTAACTAACCCTCAACATCCCAACTTACCTCTCGAAGTGGTGGTCGCTCCTGGAAGATCCTCGTCCCCGAGCCTGCAGTGTTTCTTTGTTCCGGAGAATCTCCATTGAAATCAACAGGGCACCCGACCTCAAAACAGCACACTGCACCCGGCCGCCCTAGTGCTGCTGAGGGTGCACCTTTGGTGCTACTTTGGTTCCCAACTTACCCTGAGCTAACCCCTAGGAGCTTTGCTCCCACTGCCTTGTGACCTGCTTGCCAGCAGCCACCAACCAGAGCCCCGTATTCTCCATAGGAGAACATTGGGCCTCAACACTCTGCACCCGGCTGCCCCTAGTGCCTGAGGGTGCAATCACAGTGCATCAATGACCCTGGGGGACCCCTGAGTCTAACCCCAGACCCTTAACTTGCACAGTCGTTTACTTACCTGCAAACCGATAACCACTTTTTCTTCCATTGAATAACATTGACAATTCTCTTTCGAAAAAACGACTTGGTGTGGAGTTTTGAAAACTTGAAATATTCTTTAAAAATGGCAACAATAACCAAAAGCATTTTTCAACTGTTTTCAGGAATTGTCCCAGTGCTGAATGTAGGCATCCAGCACTGAGTTAGAAAAAGTATAGTAAAAGCTACTTACTTGCAATTATTGTTAAAGCCCATTCATTCGAATGTACTATACCTGCTCAGTGTTGCAATCTGCTTCCTTAAACTGTAACCAAAACCAGTACAAGTTTTACTGCAATTTTGAACTGTGTTCACACAAGTAAATTATTACTGCTAAGTATTTTTATGCATACCTGTAACAGGCTTGCTTGGTTCTAGAAATAAAACAGATTTTTTATACAAAAATACTTGGCCTAGAGTTCAGTTCTTGAGTGTGTGAATTCATTTGCTGACTGAGTTTGTACATCAAATGCTTAACACTGTCATCTGATACTTCCTTACTGCTCGACCAAGCAACCACTTTAGAGAGTAAGGTTCTATCTAACTTTAACCTCTGCCTACCTCTGGGGACTCTTGGACTCTATACACACCGTACCTCACTTTGGTGCAGTATATTTAGAGCCAGTTTCTTACACCAGGCTATCTCATTGCTGTTTTTTTAAGGTAACGTTTCAATTCCTGCTGAAAGGTCCCTCCATTCATTGGATGTTGAGTCTTGCTTTACTACTTAGAAACAACCACAAATTTAACAATCTAATTGGCCATTTATTAAATATGCATTTTTATGCACTATGTAGAGGACTGGTGACCCCTAAACAGTTTGTAATGAGGTGACTTGTTTCATGTCCTGTTCCTTGTTACCATTTAGCGAATAGACTGTTGATGGAAAACCTGAGGACTCGTTCCACTAGGGTTAAAGTAGCTAGGATGGTATGGATGAAAAACTTTACACTAAGGGCCCAATTCTGATGCAGTTAGGAAGGCGTCCTAACAACATTTGCTCCTTACGATTCGGGTCTGGAACGTGTATTTCCGACTGAATCAGAAAGGTTTCCAACTGAACGAGTACGATGCGAGTTAGTTGGTAGGAATATCCCAATCTGAACCCGACTACATTTGGAATGACCGAGCCATAGGGAGCAGAATCGTACGTCTTTACGAGCTGCGTTTCCAAGCGACCGATTAAGATGCAGGATTCAGACAGTCTTTCCGATTTGTGCCGTCCGATTAGAATCGGCTGTCGGAATCGGACTTTGGGGGCTCATAGCGGGCCCCCCTGCACATAGAGCCTTCCCAATAGGGCCCATGGGTCCCCACTTACCAGCCATGCACAGTGTGGCAGGCATCAAGGGGTGCTAGCCACAGGGTGGCCCAAGATTTTCTCCAGCCCCCCCTTTCTTCAATGGGAGCTTATGCATTCGATTGGAACATAGGCCCCCATTGAAGTCAATGGGAGTCAAACCAAATCGTATCTGAAAGCATCCGGATGCTTCGTACTCGGTTGTTCAGACTTTCTCGATCCGAGTCGGTCGGAAACCATTCCTAAACCGATTCGGTCAGAATATTTCCTAAACGCATCGGAATCTGGCCCTGAATGAAAGATGTAAATTATTTCCTTATAAATCTCCTCATGTCTTCTCTAAATATCACTGTTAAGATTCCAATGCCAGAGTGGACACCCTGGTTAGGCAAGTTGCGTTGAAGAATCTATTTGGGTTGGATTAGAAGATGCAAATAACAATTTTATTTGGTATGCGCTTGCTATTCTAGTCCAGCGTTTGTGACTGTTGGAGAAGATTCTGATGCAGAAGGAAATGTTCTCTTCCAGGGGATCCTCATCAATAGTCATAAGCATTAGAATATTCCCACCCATGCGCGGGACCCCGGAAGCACTAAATTATATGTGCCATATGTATAAATATATATATATATATATATATATATATATATATATACAAATAAGCAATTGCAGCCAAATAAATATCAGAGCTGAATATGCAGTAAAGAATTTTCATCATACATGAAAGAAATGCATGAGAAACAACAGTTTCTAAAACTGTTTTAATGCTCAGAAAACAGTAGAAATTCTCATAAACCACTGAAAGCATAGAAAGCTCCCAGGCTGCATTGCAAATACCCAGTCTAAAAAGACTGAATAGCTAACATGTAGCTGCATAGCAGTAAACTGACACTGTGCCTTTAAGGCACTCCTGACCCCCAGCTTCCCATCATGCCTCAGGGGAGACAGTTAGGTCAGTTCTTTCCGGCTCCTTCTAGAAGGATCCTGGCAACACAGCTCCGTTCTTTTTCTGATTTCTGTCAGAAAATTCATTCTTTTTCACAACTCTTATTACTTACTTCGGTGTCTTTTGACTCAAAGTCAGTAGCTGTCTTTTTTTGGCAGTTTAGGGCATTTTCTGGCTTTGAAAATGCCTTCTCTTTTTGACTCTTGTCCTTCTTGTGGGAAAAAGGACAAGTCAGACTCACATGAGGTCTGTATTCTCTGTCTTCCTGAGGATCATGATCCCAAGACCTGTCCTCTTTGTCAGACCCTTACCAGCAGGACTTTGAAGGAAAGGGCGAGGATTCGCCTATATGGTCTGGCAAGTCAATCTAGAGGTAGGTCCCCTGTGAAGAAGGGATCCAAGAGGCCTAGATCCACTTCTAGGCACATGTCCTCGCGTCCCTCTGCATCAGCGTCGGGCTCGGCGCTGAGAAAAGACCTTCAAGAGGAATATTCGTCGAAGAAAAGACCGTCGACTGCGAAATCGCCGTCAAAAAGGCTCGTCGAAGATTTGAGATCCGCCGTCGTCAACTAGGCGACGATCGGCATCGACGGACAAGTCTCCTCCGCGGTCGTCAACCCGGCGACGATCAGCGTTGAGGATAAGAGGCCCTCCGCCATCGTCAACCCGCCGACGATCGGCGTCGAGAAGAAGGGACCCTCCGCCGTCGTCAACCCGGCAACGATCGGCGTCGAGAACCCGAGACCCTCCGCCGTTGTCAACCCGGCGACGATCGACGTCGAGGAGTATCACCCCTCCGCCGTCGTGAACCTGGCGACGATCGGCGTCGAGGAACAAGACCCCTCCGCCATAGTCATCTCGACGACGTTCGGCGTCGAGGGGTGAAGACCTTGCGTCGGCGGGACGCTCTACCTCGAGGGCAGGCTCTCTACGATCATCGCAGTCCCACCAGCGATTGACGTCGAGTGCACGGACCCCTCCGCCGTCGCCATCACAGCGGCGACCGGCGTCGAGGCGTGGTCTCCAGCGTCGTCTCGACGGCGCTCGGCGTCGAGGGATAGAAGAACCCCTCCACAGCCTGCTAGAACGTCCAGGAGGCATTCGACGTCGATGGACAGGCGCCGTTCGACGTCGGGGGAGCGTTCACCAGCTCACCGCAGGTCGCCGTCCCGACGACGTTCGACATCGAGCAGATGGCGGGATCATCGACTGCATGGATCGCCGTCGAGAGCACGCTCGACGTCGAGACACTGCTCGGCGAGGTCGAGGGATGCTTCAGTGGTGCTGGTAACGGAGTCAGCTTCGCGCCACTCGTCTTCTCATTCTTCCAGAAGCAAATCTGCCTCCCCGAAAGTGGCTGCACGCGCCCGAAAGTCTCCCTCCAGATACAAAGAGGTCCAGACGGCTGCTAGGTTGTCCCCGAGATGGCAATTGCCGTTGAGTCGCTGGCGGGACTCTGGCGCTACCAAACGCATGCAGGAGTATGCCAGCTCTGTGCATCGTTCACCTCTTCAGAGACTGGTTGAGGAGGCAGACAGGGAAAGTCCTCCCAGACGCACATCTCCGGAGAGAAGGGTTGTGAGATCACGTTCTCCGAGGCGAGAGGAATGCGTCGGAAGGTCGCAGGAGCGAAGGCGCAAGGAGCATCAGAGAAGGCGAAGGACACCATCTACCTCCTCTTCTTCATCCACCTGCTCCTCAAGGAGGAATTACTCTCCCACACTATCGGACAGCCCAATTTCCAGGGTCTCTCCCATAGATAAAAACACCTATCATGATGTCCTGCAGAGAGGTGCCAGGAAACTCAATATCGAGATGTCAGTCCCGCAAGTCACGACTACGGTGATTTTCGAGACTCTCAACCATAAAACGGCATCTCGACCTCTGCTTCCGTTAGTCCCGGGGATCTTGGACCCCGTCATGGACACTTTTCTGAAGCCAGCGACTATAAAAGCAGTGCCAGCGCGTCTCCTAAAGAAGTACAAACCGGCTTAATCGGATCCAGTCTTTGTCAGAACAGATCCACCTGCAGACTCCGTGATTGTGGCGGCTGCCAAAAAGACTCATGCGGTGTCAGCCTCCTCTTCCGTGCCACCTGACAAGGAGAGCAGATCCCAAGACTGGTGGGGTCGTAGAGCCTGTACATCTGCGGCCTCCTCAAGGTTTCCAGTGCGGCTGCGCTGCTTGGCCATTATGATAGAGCTCTCTGGGACTCTTTGGAGCGTTTTAAAACCAAGCTTCCCAAAGATCAAAAGGATTTCGATGAGATTGTCACGGAGTTCAATCCGTTCCCTGGTGGCTAATCAGATAATTAGTACGGCGGCGGATAGTGCGGTACTCTCTGCCCATTCCTACGCTCATGGAGTATGCGCCAGGAGGTCGGCCTGGTTAAGGCTCACAGGCCTGAAACCTGATGCCCAACAGAGGATCCTTAACCTTCCCTTTTCTGGTTCTTCTCTCTTCGGAGCTCACGCAGAAGAAGAGATGGCGCGGATGAAAACAGAGTTGGACACTGTTTTTTTTTTTTTTTTTTAAACCTTTATTATCAGAAAAGTCATACAAATACAGACCTACAACCCCCCAGGGCCGGTCAGTAATAATCCGCAACACAGTCGAAAACAGTACAAGGCCCATCAACCCATGGAATCAATCGCAATGTTTACACGTCAATAAACAGGGTTGGCGGCTGTAAGGGGATAATAAAAAGGTTTCACATTTTATATTTTAAACAAAACAACACAGAAACAAAGTCCGAGGTAAGACTGTTGTCGAAGTGACCATCTCCACCAGCAGGGGGGGAAAGCCAGCCACTGAGGCTGGTCTAAAGAAGGATAAATCCTAAGGGGGTGGAAAGAAGGGCCAAGAGTGGACAAGCAGACTGTGTGGTATAGGAGAAGGATGCATGGAAAGCGAGGTCACGGAGACAGAGGGATAGCAACGGAATCTACGGAGGGGGGGGTACAAATCTCTCCTCGATACGCATTCCACTGACCCCACACCTTACCCCATTTCCTAGGCCTACCACGGGCAGTATACACCGTTTTCTCCCTAAACATACACCAATCCATGCATTCCATCCATGCCGACGCCGAGGGTGCCCTCTGGGACCCCCACAATTGGGCTATGTCCCTTTTGGCGATCATGTTGCCGAGGGTGGCCCACCGAGTCTGCGCCACGCTATAATCATTGGGCTCCCAGACGTTCAGAAGGCACCTCCTAGCCTCTGGCAGTAAAGACACACCCGTCACCTCTTCCATAATGTCATGCACGCTTTTCCAGTAAGACACCACATCCGGACACTTCCATATGATATGGAGAAAAGTAGCAAGCATACCACAGCCACGCCTGCACAACCCATCCAACGAATAACCCATCCTCATCAGGCGTGGACCCGTGACATAGACGCGGTGTAAAATCTTCAATTGCACTAGCCGTAGACGCGCCGGAATCGCCACTTCCTTTGGAGACGACACCGCGGCCTGCCAGTCTTCGTCATCCAACTCAAGCCCATCCGCGGTCCAGGTATTACGGAGCTGTACAAGGAGGTCAAAGCGGGCGTTAATAAGCTTCTTATATATGAGAGATGGTACTATCAGGGACATGTCCATCGAGCACCCTATCTTCCAGGGGGGAGGATTCCGGGACAACGGCACCAGCCGGAAACACCGAAGCAAATGCATGGCGAATTTGAAGATAGCGGTAGTATTCCCTATCACTCAGGCTGTATTCCCGCTGGAGTTCGGCAAAAGTCTTGATCCTGTCCTTGAGTTGGATACTGTTAAAGCGGTTGGTTTAGAGAAGAAGAAAGAATTCAAGCGCCGCTACAAGTCTAACCAACGCAAGGGGCCTAAACAGTGGGTTCAAACCCCTCAGTGGTCCCAAGGCAAGATCCAGAACAAACCTTAGTTTCGAGGAGGGAAGTCTAACCGAGGTAGAGGTCACCAGCAGTCCTCTGCCACGACGAGAGGTGGCAAGTCATGAACAGTGTCTTCCTCTGCCGCAGTTACCCACTCCAGTGGGAGGAAGCGTATCTCAACATCTAGCAGAGTGGGTCAGCATCACAAAAGATCGCTGGGTGCTGAATATACTGAGGAATGGATACGCACTTCGTTTCCGTGCGTGTCCACAGGACATTCCACCGAAAAAGTCGCGACCATCAGTTGCCTCTGCTTTGAAAAGAGGTGAGAGCTCTTCTTCAGAAGCAGGCGATAGAAGAGGTACCTCCTTCACAAAGAGGAAGAGGAGTTTACTCCAGGTACTTTCTTGTCCCCAAAAAAGATCAGGAGGGCAAGTTTTGACCTATTCTGGACCTTCGACTTCTAAACAAGTTTATAATCAAGGAGAAGTTTCGCATGTTGGCCCTTCACCAAATATGTCCACATCTTCAAGTCGGAGATTGGATGTGTTCGGTGGACCTCCAAGATGCGTACTTCCACATCTGCATTGCTAAGCACCACCGCAAGTACCTGAGGTTTGTGGTCGGCCACAAACACTACCAGTTCAAGGTTCTGCCCTTCGGCCTCAAGTCAGCGCCGAGAGTCTTCACCAAGTGTATGGCGGTGGTGGCAGCTTTCCTACACAAAAAAGGTCTCTTCGTCTACCCATATCTGGACGACTGGCTGCTGAAAGGTCCATCTCCGCAGCAAGTGAATCATGACCTTCAGACATGCCTGCGGCACCTGCACAAACTTGGCCTCCATGTCAACAAGGACAAGTCAGTGCAGACTCCCACTCAGAGCATCCACTATCTTGGCTCCGTTCTGGACACAAGCGTGGGAAGAGTGTATCCTTCGGATCAGAGACTGTCCTCAATGCTGCAGAAATGCAAGCTTCTGCTCCAGGTACAGTGCCCGACGGTCCGGCAGGTGGCATCTCTGCTAGGATCCATGGCGTCGTGCATTTTCCTCATCCCCCACGCCAGACTGCGAATGCGTCCCTTGCAGCAGTCTCTAGAGGATCAGTGGGATCAGGCTACAGGTCGATGGGAGGTTCGAATATCTCTCTCCCAGGCGGCGAAATCCTCCATTTCCGGGTGGATTCAACAGCACAATCTGATGGTGGGAGTTCCTTTTCATCAGCCCCTCCCTGTACAATCCATAGTGAAGGACGCGTCTCTCCAAGGCTGGGGGGCGCACATGGGGCGCCTCCAGATACAGGGGCGGTGGTCGACCAAGGAGCAGTCTTACCACATAAACATGCTGGAGCATCGAGTGGTCCATCTAGCTCTGAAAGCTTTTCTGCCTGCCATAGAATCTGATTCGGTGCTGGTCCAGACTGACAACAAGACGACCATGTTCTACCTGAACAAACAGGGCGGAACCTGGTCGCGTCCCCTCTCCCTGGAGTCGCCGCCGATCTGGCACTGGCTGCTCGCCAGGAACCTCACAGTGGTGGCAGTGCACCTACCAGGCGAGCTAAACATGAAAGCAAACGCACTCAGCAGGCACTTCGAAGACCAGCCAGACTGGGTGCTGCACGACGAGGTGGTGGCAGACCTCTTCCATCGGTGGGGTCGTCCGGAAATACCTTTTCGCAGACGACGTAAACGCAAAATACCACGCCTTCGCGTCCAGATTCCATCGTCCAGGGACACGAGGGAATGCACTTTTGATGGACTGGTCAGGGACCTTTGCTTACGCTTTTCCTCCTCTGTCCCTGATCTCGAAGGTGGTGTCCAAGCTCCTCAGATCAGACATGACCATGATCCTGGTAGCTCCGGATTGTCCACGGCAGTGGTGGTACCCGGACCTTCTTCATCTGTCAGTACTTCCACACAGGAGGTTGCCATGCAGGCCGGACCTTCTGTCCAAGATGGGGGGAGGATTCTTCATCCCAACCTTCCCTCCCTGAACTTAACCGCATGGCTCCTGAGGTCCTCCAATACGGACATTTGAATCTGCCTCCTGATTGTATGCATATATTGAGAGAAGCCAAAAGGCCCTCCACAAGAACGTCTTATGCGTTTAAGTGGAAGAGGTTTTTTCTTTGGTGTAGGGAACGTCACCTGGATCCGACCAAGGGCCAGGAGGATGTTATTCTCCCTTACCTCCAACACTTAGCAAGATCTGGTCTTTAAGTATGCTTCCATCAGAGTGCATTTGTCTGCCATTACGGCCTATAGGAAGTCTCCTACGCAGCCTTCTTTTTTCCAGATGCAAGTGGTTAAGGACTTCTTACAGGGGTTAAAGAAAATGTACCCCCCTTTTCGAAGCCCTTCTCCTCCTTGGGAGCTTAATTTGGTATTGTCCAAGCTGATGGGTCCCCCGTTTGAACCAATACATCGGGCTTCCCTACAACATTTATCCTGGAAGGCCGCCTTTCTGGTTGCCATTACATCGGCTCGCAGAGTCAGTGAGATCCAGGCACTGTGCACCAATGAGCCTTACACTGTGTTCCATCACAACAGAGTAGTGCTAAGGGTCCATCCTTCTTTTCTCCCTAAGGTGGTGTCTGATTTTCACATCAATCAGTCCATTTCCTTACCGTCTTTCTTTCCTAATCCTGCATCTCCAGCTGAGCAGGCTCTTCACTTTCTAGACCTCAAGAGGGTACTTAAGTTTTACCTTAGTAGTACTAAAGGTATAAGAAAGACAGACCAGTTATTTGTCAACTATGGCGCCATGAGAACAGGGTTTCCTGCAGCGAAAAGATCCATTTCTAGGTGGATTGAATCCTGTATCACCTTGGCATACGAGCTGGCGAAAAGGCCCCTACCTTTACCTCCCAAAGCGCATTCCACCAGGGGGAAAGCGGCCACAGTGGCTTTCTTGCATGACGTGCCTATGTCTGAGATTTGCAAGGCTGCAACCTGGAAATCAGTTCATACCTTTACGAGGCATTACTGCCTAGAATCTGATTCCAGGGCTGGTGCTCAAGTAGGCCAGGCCTCTTTGAGACATCTGTTTGGATAGAGCTCTATCCTACCTTGGGTTTTTTGCCCGAGCATTCTTATCATGTTTTTTCATGTATTTTCCTTTGCCCGCAGGGAGATGAGGTGAGGCTCGCTATTCTATTCTAATGCTTATGACTATTGATGAGGATCCCCTGGAAGAGAAGGATTAGTTACTTACCTGTAATCCTAGTTCTCTTCCAGGGGTATCCTCATCAAAGTCATAAGCAACCCTCCCGCCTTCCCGGGCAAAGGCTTGCTATTTGTTTGGAGATATTGTTAGCCTATGTTCCATGGTTTATTCAGTCTCCGCAAAGAACAACTGACCTAACTGTCTCCCCTGAGGCATGATGGGAAGCTGGGGGTCAGGAGTGCCTTAAAGGCACAGTGTCAGTTTACTGCTATGCAGCTATAGGTTAGCTGTTCCGTCTTTTTAGACTGGGAATTTGCAATGCAGCCTGGGAGCTTTCTATGGTTTATGAGAAGTTCTACTGTTTTCTGAGCATTAAAACAGTTTCTAAATAAGCTTTGCTGTTGTTTCTCATGTTTCTAATGCATTTCTTTCATGTATGATGGAAATTCTTTACTGCATATTCAGCTCTGATATTTATTAGGCTGCAATTGCTTATTTGTATATATATATATATACACGCTTTCCAAAAGACGCGGCACTCAAGGGAAGTTTAGATGTTCAAAAAGTGTTTATTTAGTCAAGCTCAACCGACGCGTTTCAGCCTCCACGGCTTTGATCACGGTAGGTGAGTCCCTTCTTTGTTACACTCTTTATACCCCCACATGATCTTAAGATGTTGCATTGTGGGTATCGTAGTGCACAAGTTCTGAGAATGTTCGTGTTAATTAAAAAAAGGGGACGAATACATGTTCTTTGTACACAGGGTGACATGTCTAATCAAATACAAAAATCTGAAAGAAAATAACAAAATAATAATAAAACCCGCAGACAAGGGTGGCAACACTGTGATTATGGACACTGAAGACTATCTCTTTGAAGCCTACAGATAATTAAATGAGACCTCTAATTACAGTAGACTAAAGACAAATCCAATCAACAAAATGATGCTGGATTTACAAACCAAGTTAACCCAATGGCGAAATGAAAATTTGATCAATGATGATGAACTCAAATTTCTCACCAACGATTTCCCTGTTATCCCAACCATTTATTTTCTACCTAAAATTCATAAGACTTTATTCCATCCTCCTGGTAGACCTATTGTTTCTTCCTGCAACTCCTTATATGAGAATATGTCAGAATTTGTGGATCAGTTCCTAGCCCCCATTGCCAAAAACCTAAGCTCCTACATCAGGGATACTGGTGATTTTTTAAGGATCCTGGATGGCGTTGTGTGGAACAAACAATACCTGATGATAACAATAGATGCAGTATCGCTCTATACCTCAATACGACATGAAATAGGCCTGAAAGCTTGTCAATACTATCTCAACCAAAGGAAGGTATCTGAGATGAAACACACACAGATGCTTTTGACTATGATCGAAATGTGTCTGACCAATAACATCTTTTACTTCAATAAAGACTTGTTTAAACAACTCTGTGGCACAGCAATGGGCATCTCGTTCTCAGTGAACTACGCGAACATCACCATGGGGTGGTGGGAAAAGACTGTAGCCTGGGATCCAGAAAACTCAGAAGATCTTGAAAGAATTATTTTGTGGGTTCGTTTCATAGACGACTTGTTTGTAATATGGAATGGAAATGAAAAGCAATTTCAGGATTACTACACAAAGTTAGCAAACAACCAACTGGGACTATCTTTCACATATGAAACAAGTCGCACAAAGCTCCCGTTCCTTGATACACTTGTGTATATAGAGGATGATAAGATACATTCTACACTCTATAGAAAGAAAACATCAACAAACAGCATACTGCACGGGACCAGCTTTCACCCCAAACCCCTGCTGAATAGTATTCCTTTTGGAGAACTCATGCGTATGAAACGAAACTGCTCCCAACCAGAAGATGCAGAAGAGAAAATGCAGGAAACGATTCTAAGATTTAAAGAAAGAGGATACCAAAACCATACATTGTTGCGAAACAAGAAAAAAATTGATGGTATACCAAGGATTGACACTTTGATTCCTAAAAGTAAAGTAGAACAACAAAAGGCCCAATCAATTCCGAGATTTGTAACGACATACAGTAAAGAAAGCGGAGCCATTATGAGCAAAATGCGGAAACATTGGCATTTGATTGCAAAAGATCCAGACATAGGAGAACTGATTGGTACCAAACCTACAACAACATATAGGAACAAGATCCTTGAAAGACATTCTTGTAAACAGCCATTTCGAGGTAAAAGAAAAGATGAATTGGCTAGAGGAACAACGGAAAGGCTTCACCAAGTGTAATTCTTGCAAGGCTTGTAAGATTGGGAAAAACACAAAATCAATTTTGGACCCCAATGGCAACACAATACAAGTGAAACAGAAAATAACATGCACAACACAATACGTTGTGTATGTTATAGAGTGCAAATGCGGTCAGAAATACATAGGCAGCACAATCTGCCCATTAAAAAAGCGCATTCTGGAACACATTCGAGCAGTGAAGAATAAAGACATTGCTTATGCTACTGCCAAACATATGATTGCCTGCCAAAATGGCGATTGGCGTGCCATGCAATACTATGGGATTGATACCATCTTGCCCAAAGAACGTGGTGGAAATCGAAAAAGGGAACTACGCCAATTAGAATCCCGATATATCATCCGGTTGAAAACAAAGATGCCGAGAGGGATGAACTTTGATGAGGAACTTGCCGTTCACCTCGAATAAACAATGATATAGCTTTCAAAAATCTTTTTTCATCTAAAATGAGGAGTTTGTTCTGACAAGCCACAAGAAATGTTTATAAAACCTCCCTGTCTTCTTTTTTTCTTCTTTCTTCTCTTTTTTCTTAACTATCCTTTATTTTCTCCTCTCCTTCTCCTTTCTTTTTCTTTTTCTTTTTTCCCAGGGGTCTAAATGTACTATTACTTGCTTCACCCCCAGATGTCAGTGCTTTATGATGTCTTTACACTATAGAGAACTTTAATGATGCCAATGAATAATTAAGTGGTGTACTATACCATTACTTTAAGATTAACATTTTTTGCTTATAAATAGGATACTATATCCTAACGTTTTGTATTTGATTAGACATGTCACCCTGTGTACAAAGAACATGTATTCGTCCCCTTTTTTTAATTAACACGAACATTCTCAGAACTTGTGCACTACGATACCCACAATGCAACATCTTAAGATCATGTGGGGGTATAAAGAGTGTAACAAAGAAGGGACTCACCTACCGTGATCAAAGCCGTGGAGGCTGAAACGCGTCGGTTGAGCTTGACTAAATAAACACTTTTTGAACATCTAAACTTCCCTTGAGTGCCACGTCTTTTGGAAAGCACGTAAATGAAATATGGGTCTGGGTCCGACCCCTGCGCTGAGCACCCGCTGATAGTGTGCGTCTTCATGTTTGGACCCTTTTTGTGGACATATATATATCAGACCCTCCAGGATTTCGCGATTTCGCGATGCCGCGATTTGCCGCGAAATCGGCACTTTGGTAAAAATGCCACGATTTTAACAAAAGTGCCCGCGAAATCAGCACTTTTGTTAAAATCGCGGCATTTTTACGAAAAGTGCCCGCAAAATCTAGACATACAGATCCCTTTCAAGGGGGCGGGGCCGGTCTGCGAAGGGATGGGGGCGGGGGGGTACTAGGCAGTGCGCCTCGTGTGGCAAAACAATGGAAGAACTCTGCTCCTGAAACAGCCATATGAAGCATCTCTATGCAACGGGAAATGCCAGATCGCATCTCAGCATGACTTTCTCTGGAAGAAACCAGCTGTTTCTCTGCAACGCGGTTTTATCGCTGACATCATGGCACGATTTACAAAGCAACAGCTGTTGCCTGAAAACACCAAATACCAGCACCTTCTAAAATGAATCTGTCTTTAAGCTGTGCCAGGCTGTTCAAGAAGCAGACAGTACTCAAGTCCATGCCGGGCACGGCTCAGTAGCAGGGCAGGCTAATAAATTAGATCAGGAGGCAGCGGCATCCCTCAGCCAGAGCATGCAATCCGAAGACTGTAAATGCGTCTATCCTTCCGCATCGCGCCCGCCAAGAATACTTACCAAATAAACAAATTTACCCAAAAGTGCCAAAAATGTGATTATGTGAGTGTCTTGCAGCAATCATTCGATTGCGTGCCACAGTGGTTTGACAGTTCAGATAAGCTCCCCGAACGCCTGTTTTTTAAAGAACATTACAAGATGTGAAATAGCATGTTTCCGAGATGCTAGTAAGACATGCATGTTGCCGTGATCTGTGGCGATGCTTAATCTAATACAATAACCTCAGCATCATCTTCAGCATTTATAAAAAGTGCGTTTGAAATGTACCGAACATGTTTGCCACCAGTTTATTTTTTAATGTTGTGACTTTGAGCTATTTTACGCTCTGTTAGCTTAATAGAGTTATAAAAGGAACATCTGATATGTGATAGGTAGATGAAACCTAAATGTTCACTTTCACATTTTATTTTTTGTTTTTGTATTGTCCTTCTACGATCAGGAGGTCACTTCAAATTCCTAATCAAAACCAGAGACTAAAACACACAGACCACAGACACACCAGGGACCAACACACACAGATATCTGTGTTTGTTGTAGGAAAATCCGCCAAATAAAATGCCGCTAAATTGCCGCAAAATTTCCGTATTTGTGCCGCTAAATTTCCATTTTTGTGCCGCTAAATTTGCTAATCCATGCCGCTATATCCTGGGGGTCTGATATATGCTTATATATATATATGGTTATATATATGTGGGGCACATATAATTTAGTGTGTCCGGGGTCCCGCGCATGGGTGGAAATAATCTAATGCTTATGACTTTGATGAGGATACCCCTGGAAGAGAACTAGGATTACAGGTAAGTAACTAATCCTTACTTGTATTCTAAGCTAACGGCTAGGGCGCTCGACCTCGGTCCTGGGGATCTGGGTTCGAGTCTCGGTAACGACGCCAAAACCTCCTGTGATTCTGGGCAAATCACTTAATCTTCCCGGGCCTAAAATAAATGTGTATCCTCATGTAACGTAACTGGTGCTATGTAAAGCGCTCTGATACACGATTCGGTTCGGGTCTAGTTTGCGCTATATAAAACTCTGCAAAAAAGAAAATCTTGGGCATTTTCTTAGAAGTCTTAAATTACCCTATCGCCTCCGAGGTCTCAGGTCATGAGTGGTAGGGCGACCTGTAATAAGTATCTGTATGCATCTCAAAACAAACGGACTCCGTGAAGCAACTGCCAGTCCAAGGTGTGCTGGGATAGGGAATCTGTCTCCTTAAAAGGAACAGTGTGCAGTTTTCAGTTTGCTTAGTAGGCTACCTATTTGGCTGCATTTTCCTTCATTTCTTTCATTTTTCAGTTCTGTTTCTGGGCAGCAAAGGTACGTATTATGCTGCATTGTCATTGTATGGAATCTTCTCACTGAATTGGGCTCTATACCCTTCAGACTTAGGTTCAGATATTTAACGTTCTGGGATCTTCTGCACAGGTGCAAACTATTCTACCATTTATTACTTCAATGACCATGCCTGCAATTCTCAACTTCGAATACAAGTAAGTATCTTTTCCTTCTTTTCTGACCATCATAATGTCTTTGTCTGTAACACAGCCAACTGGAAAATTCCCTAAAGGAACCACCTGGAGAGTCACATTGCAGCAACATTGTTTTTATTTCAACATTTTCTCTGGATTGTTTGGACTCTGGCAACATCCCCACATTTCCTTTGCTTTACACTTAAAAATTGATATATGAAGCTATTTCCTGCATTTATTTTCAAATAATAACCTCTTTGGAACATTTGTGCTTTTTTCATTTTTTAGATTCTACCATTTACAGGTTCCGGGACTCTTTTAAATCTTATTGGTCAGTTAGAAGGGGCGAATGTAGCTCTTAGGATTTGTTTTTGCCACACACGCATTTTATAATATATGGATTCTGTGTTGTAGTCTACCTATTTTTCTGCCTGTATTTATTACTTGAAATTTACCATATGCTGTATTGTTATGGCTACTGTAGTATATTGTTTTCTTCTGTTTCAGGTTACTTGTTGAGAAAATCTTTGCCCAGTACCTTGTTCCTCATAATTTAGAAACAGAAGAGCGAATGAAGTGTCTTTACTATTTGTATGCGAACTTGGATCCAAATGCTGTCAAGTAAGTGATATGAGGCAAATCATTAGTTCAGTTACAAAAGTTTAAGGTACGAATCTGAAATCCTACACACATTGTGGTTAGGTTGACATTTTGGACACTTTTGTTGTTAGCTCCACATCTCCCAAAGGATGCCAAGAGTCAAAAATATCATTGGATGTTCCCTTGCTAGTAAGAGTAAGAAGAAAACTATTTCTAGCCTGTCTCAGTTTACCATTGTGTACATCAAGTGAGGCTGGAGTACAGAGTATCAGGGTATAGATTGCTTAGTTTCAATAAAGTGCAGTGAAACAAAGTGTAGGTGCATTTTGGAATTTTCCCAAAATGCTGATCACTGGCTTAAACGGCAAGTAAGATTCCCTTGTGTAGTTCCACTGAGGCCATTATTGTGGCTACTTATCTCACCCAATGGGAACGTTTGTATATGTTCTGGATTTGAAAGCACCTTGAACACACAGGAAATTAAAGCAGAAAAAATTGTTGAATCACCCATAAGAGAACTGCCCAGGACCACCCAAGAGATCCTAGAAATGAAATTGTGTTTGGGCACCCTTAGAGTATCATAGATGAGCTGAGTTTAATGAGATATCAATACTATACTTTATTCCAGAGCACCTGTAGGCTGTAATCTAATCTTTAAAAGTGGTGCCAGTAGGTGTGCAGAGCTTGTCCATTATGGGACGTCTTAATGGACTTTTTAAAATCTATTGATTGAAGTCTTTTGCCAATTGTTTTGCTGGATGAGAGTTTGAAATATTCCAGTAGACAGCCTTCGTCCATCCATGGTGGTGATTGAGACGTGCTGGTGGTTAATTATATTCTTTTTGTAAAAGAAAATGTAAATCCGTATTTGGAAAGCACGAACTACTCACCCATATGGGTCTCAAGGCGCTGGTGGCCGTTGTGGAAATTAAGAGTTATTGCCCAAAGTCACATGGTGCTGAGCTGCCACCGGGGATCGAACCGTGAACCCTGTGCTCCGAAGTCAGCTGCCCTGGCCGCTGCACACACCAATACCATGAGTGTATTGATGTAACAGGCTAAAGCATTTCGGTAGTGAGACCAGAGGGGAGGAAATAGAATTGGTCTTCTACAGGACATTTTTGACAGGCTTTTACTGGACATGTTCTAACTAGAGATCCCTAGGAATGTTCGTCAAGATCTGGATGATGAGCTTATGGTGACACCCCTAGGAATTGCAAGAATGCTGAAAAAGAGAAAGAAGAAACTGACCAAATTCCCTGAAAGAGCACAAACCAAAGGGAAAACAGCTTTTAACATACAGACGTGACACACACATGTACACGCATTTGAACATTTACTTCTGTGCTGAATGACATTACAGTGACTATTGGAGGGTACAGTTTACAAGAGGATGGTGAGAGAACTCTTGGGGTGGTGTAGCAGTATTGATCCAAGAGCAGTGATGAAAGAGTAAAGATGTTCTCTGGCACAAATTGTGATGTCTAAGGGAGAAAGAAGCGCAGCATGAGGAGTGCTGTAGCAAAATATACTTGAGGATTATTTGCTTGATGACTTACTAAGGGGGTTTGTGGGAGGTGGCTTACAATTTTGTGGCATGAAGAGAATAATGTGCGTACTACTTGTATCCCAACAATTATGATATTGAATGTGACACATGCACGATTTGCTCTGCATAGATTGAAAGAGAAAGAACGTAAAGGGTCATATACTTGGTGTCGGAAAAGAAATCTGAGCAAGCATTTGTAAAGCTAAATGGTTTGACATCTACTGTCAGCCTCCTGTCTTTGTCAATGGTTCATTTTGTTGTGGCATGTTTTTCAGCCTCACATAACACACTTTGTCACGGTTGTCCCTGGTACTGAAGGGAAGTTCCTTGTATGAATGTGCTCATTGTGAAAAAGCAGAATGCTGTCATTAAGTGAAGTTACCTGATTACTGCAGTGGTTTGGCCTATTGCCCTATGCTTTAAGAAGTAAAAGAAAAATGTGATTCACACAACAAACTTTTAGCACAGTTAGCAGAACTAGCCATCATAATGGACATAACTGCTTGCCATGTACGAACACAAAAATGCTTCCCTTAATCTCCTCATCCTGTCTGCACCATACAACACTGTATATGACTATGCATTACTGATGGAAAGGATGAACATTGTACAGGACTATCTGGATCTACTTGCCCTAGATTTTGTATTCTTTCTGACCCAGCCAGTCATTTTGTTTCAGGTCCTTGAACCTTCAAGGTTCCTTATAACACTCTATAGTGATGAGCCTTTTCGTTCTTGCTACTCAGTGTCCCATTTAGTAGGCCAAAGTAGAGTACATTTTCAAATGTATGTTGATGATGCGCAGATTCACTTGACGCTGGACTAGTCCTTAATTAGCTCATGCTTAATCCTTGTGCTCCACTAGACGAATAGTGTTCTGTGGATGAATGGAGAAAAAAAATGAAATCTTTGTAGATTATAGACCTCTAGCAGCATATTCCTTACCTTAGAATTATCCCCAGTTGTCAGACTGGATCTGGTACCTTTTCATGAGCAGTACCTCTCTGCACGAGTAGGTGGGGTTGTTTCTTCTCTGCGTGGCACAGTCATCCGAGGTGCCTCAATAGGTGCTACCCCAGTGCACGGAAGTCAGTTCTTTTCTTTCTGCACCAGTCAGCGCAGACCCGGAGAGAGGTACCCCCAGTATTGTTTTGACTGAACCTTTTTGACTTTTTGTCAAACTTTTTGAGGAATTTTTCTCTTGGTGTGGCACTGTTGTCGACTAGGAAAGCTGACTTCAAGCGCTGGGGCTCCTGTCACAGACAGATGTTGGTGATGGACCCGCAGCTTTTTTTTGCCTCTGGTGCCTTGAGCACGACCATGACGTGAAGACCTGCATTTACTTCGCAATGCTCCCCCAGGCCTTGAGGTAGCGGTCCCTCATACTCCTTGCCGTTCAACATGCGATACTGCGATGGTCTCGATCCCGGTCGAGCCGAAGGTCCTGCGATCTGTCACGGAGCTCTAGAAAGGAAGGAGCCTACAACCTATCCTAGACATTTGCCCTCTCAATTTCTTCCTCAAAAAGGAGAAATTCTAAATGCTCATTCTCGCTCAAGCCCGGTCTGTCCTGTACCCAGGAGACTGGATGGTAGCGTTGGACTTGCAGGACACATACTTACTAATTCCCATCCTGCATGCCTACAGGGTTGGACATAGAATCCCTGTATACAAACACACCGCAGAGGGAGACTCAGAGAGTGATGGAGGATATACTGTACTAACAAGATTGGGATTTTAAAACTCCTGGATCATTTAATCTAGATTTGGGTGAGATGGTGTTAACCAAAAGTTTCTTTGAATTTAAGGGAACTATTAACCTTCCACCCAATGGCATGTTTATGGGCAGTGCTTTTGTGGGATAGTATGTGACAGCATTTGAGAAGGAGTACATCTTTGAATATAACAGGCCAGGAAGTCAATTCAGGTAACAACAATATTGGCACATGACACAATGACGTCTCTTGATACACTCAACCTTAATTTTAACAGATGTCCATGCAGTAATGTAATCTAAACTACCAAAGTGAAAGTGAAACACAAGCCTTACAGCTGGCCTGGCATGAGTCGATTGAAGATTAAGACTTCGAGCAAGGCTGCCTACCGACTTTCAGTTTTACTTTTCATCCACGACCACGAGACTCTGGTGACGGACGACCCCCGGGTCTCACTCTCATCATGCTCAGCCCCCCAAACCACCCTCCTCATTCTCATCATAGCCAGCCAGCCCCCAGCCCCAACTAATTATCTATGCAGTGCCAGGAAGAGGCCAGGGCCTACCCCGGGCCCGGCTACCAGTAAAGACAGTAACATGACGAAATCTGCCATGACCACTTTTAATACATTATTTAGGGCGTTATGCATAATAAATTATATGCAGTGCTGCGCAGGCTGATGCTCAGCCTCAGACTGACTCTCGTACGGTACTCGACTCAGACTGTCACTGTCTCACACACTACACTGTTGAGTGTGTGTGTGTCGCAGTCCAGACTTGTACTGGTGGCAGCCGCAGACAGTGTATCGGACTTCCAAATCCGACTGCGCTCAGCCGCCGATGGGGGTGACGGGTGTCACTCTGGGTTAGTCAGCCTGCTAGGTTCAATGCAACGATGGCAATGATGGTGGCAGTGCCACGCACTGCTCTTCTTGCACTCGGCAGCACTGGCCTGAATCTGATGCTCGATAGATGGATCACGTTAACTGTTTCAAGTACAGTAAAGTAAAAGTAACTTACTACACTGACACTGCAGAGCCAGTCGTAGCGAGGCCTCCCAGCCAGGGCAACGAGGTACTAGAAATGAGTGCTCCAGTCCAGGCTGACCCTCTCTCTCTCCAGACCGACGCTCACACTAACACACTTCTTTGCAAATGGGATGGCATTGGTATGTGATGTGACGTATGAACGTACACACGGAGGGGAGAAGGGAGCACCCATCCCAGAGCAGGGCGGATGTCATGACCATGACCAATCACTGCACGGCCTTACAATAAAGCCATGCAGTGATTGGTCAATATGCCACCCATGCTCTTGGACATGCCCCGAGCCCCCAACTCTGCCCATTGACTGAAAATAGCCAATCCAAGCGCTGCCGCTAAGCGAGCATAAAGCAGCGCTTTGATTGGCCTGGGGGAGGTGACCTCGCCGCTCCTTAGACGGCGGTGGGGCTGCAGCTTTAACCCCCCTCCTCAATGTTTGTACATAGAGATACTGGCGAGACCCTCAATGCTGCGCATGTCAGGTTGGCCCGGGAAAGGCACCCGGCCAACTCGGCATGCGCATTTTTGCTGCACTGGCTCAGGAATGGCAGTATGCCGCAAGCCAAGTTGCTCCCCCACTCCCCGAGTGACGTCACGGTAGGAATACCCGCGGCCGAGTGACAGGTAGTTTGCTGCCGTGCCGCGGGATGGATTTATTTACTGAGGACTTAGTGCTGCTGCTGCCGGTTGACCGGGCAAAATAATCAGTGGGGCGACCCCCTAATGCCCATATAAAGGAACTGCCACTGATCAGGAGGCTCTGCGTCTCGGGACATGCCTGGAACGTTAAGGAATTTCCTTGGTGGTTCAACACTTGACAGGTTCTTTGAACACCAGGGGGGATGATCTCAGCCGCAGGTGCATGATGGATCACGAATGGCGTCTTCACTCGGAGGTGGTGCAAGGTCTCTTTCAACAGTGGGGAGAGCCTTGGTTAGATCTATTCGCCACCGATGAGAATGCGCAATGTCGGCAGTTCTACGCGTTGGAATTTCAAATGCGGCACTTGCTCGGTGATGCTTTTCGTCACGAGTGGAGTTGTGGTCTATTGTACGCTTTTCCGCCTATACCACTTCTACCCATAGTGCTGAAGAAGATCAGGCGCGACCGGGCCCAAGTCATTCTTGAAGCCCCGGACTGGGATCAAAGTGTTTGGTATCTCGAGCTACTCGGTATGAGTGTGGATTCCCTGATCCGACTGCCTCTTCGGGAGGATCTCCTATCGCAGCAGCAGGGGACGGTCCCCCACCCAAACCTGTCCAGCCTCCATCTCCTTGCGTGGAGATTGAGCGGCGACAGTTGATTCCATTTGACTTGCCTCCTGAAGTTTGTGATATCATTCTAGCAGGCAGGCGTCCCTCCACTAAATCGGTATACGCCTGCAGGTGGAACAAATTTGTGGCATGATGCACAGCAAAAGCTGTAGATCCCCTTTCTGTCTCTTTCATAAGTTCTTTTGTTCCTTATTTCTTTGACCCGGCAGGGCTCTGCTCTGGGCACTATTAAGGGCTACCTTTCAGCAATTTCGGACATTTTCAGGCTCCCTGATCAGCCCTCTTTTCAAGTCCCCTGTCGTAGGTAGATTTCTCAAAGGGCATTACTCACCTTTTCCCTCCTGTTCCTTTTGTGATGCCGCAGTGGGACTTGAATCTGGTTCTTACCTATTTAATGTGTGCTTCCTTTGAGCCGCTTCACAACTGTCCTCTTTGTTTATTGACTTTGAAGACTGCTTTCCTGGTTGCCATCACCCCCGCTAAGTGTGCCAGTGAGCTCCAGGCTCTTTCCTGTAAGCCTCCTTTTCTGTCTTTTCATCCGGACAGAGATGTGCTCCGCACTCGTCCTTCCTTTTTGCCAAAGGTTGTTACTGCCTTCCATATCGAGCAAACTATCGCCTTGCCCACTTTCTTTCCGCCTCCTTCCAGAGAGGAAAAGAGGCTCCACCGTCTGGACCCAAAACGTGCGCTCTCATTTTACCTCAATCGCACACAACCGTTCCAGGGGGATGACCAGCTCTTTGTTGGCTACTTAGTCGCCAAGAAAGGCCGGGCTGTCCACAAGGGGACTAGCTCCCGCTGGGTCGTCTTGTGTATAAAAGCCTGTTAATCGCTGGCTAAAAAGGAGCCTCCGGTGGGGCTGCGAGCCCATTCTACCAGGGCGAGAGCAGCTACTACGGCATTGGGAAGTGGTGTCCCCCTGCAAGACATTTGTCAGGCAGCCATGTCTGCCTCGCTGAATACATTTACTAAGCATTATTGCCTTGACAGCCAAGTCCGGAGAGACATCTTCTTTGGCCGTTCTGTTCTCCGTGACTTTCTGGTGTGATCTTGGTTCGCAGACCCATCACCGGGGTTGGTATTGCTGGGGTATCTATTCTAAGGTAAGGAATCTATCACTAACGTGTCTCTTTCAGATGCACAAGTTACTACTTGTGTAATGATATATCTGTAAGAGACTTTAGTTAGTGATAGATTCCTTACCGCCCCACCCATCCTTCCCGTTCTGCAAACTGATTTCTAGGGTTAAGGTCATCCCTTTCATGGCCCTAGTTTCAATGCACCAGTGGTCAGTATCTTGCATGGCTCTGCGTTCCTGGCGCAGAAAGTTGTGTACAGAACGGACGTCAGCGCCCGTGGAGGGCCTCTAAGTAGCTGCCGCGACGTCATCCCGGCGATCACGACCCCTACGACGGACACAGAGCCTCACAACGCCACCTGCTGACGCACAGTGGTACTGCTGACAAACCTTCTGGATCCAGTCTGACGCCTGGGGGTACTTCTAAGGTAAGGAATCTATCAGGATCTAATGTCTCTTACAGATATATCGTTACCGAGGGTAAATAACTTGTATGTTAGTCAGTTATTTGGACTGAGACGGATAGTGGAGGGATTGAACAGGGAAAAAGGTTTACATTTTTGCAGTTCGGTCTGGACTGTTCCCATGAGGCACAGGGTCAAGACTTGGTGAGCAATAACGATGGATTAAACCCAGATCTGTGACTGGGGTGAATGTTTTGCCATTGTGCAACATTCCGTCCATCATATTGTGTGTTTTGCTGTTCACCCTATGTGGGAAGGGTATGCCCAGACGTGGGTCCCGTGCTCACTACGCCACTGGAGTCAAGCTATCCTGGCTGAAGACGGCTGATAGCCAGAAACCGGTCCTAGGATGCTTGATTCCTGTCCAGGGAAGACATGGCTTTTCAGTTCGGTCTGGACTGTTCCCATGAGGCACAGGGTCAAGACTGATTTGCATATGGCCATGTCTGAACTGGGGTGGCTTGGTGAGCAAAATAACAATGGATTAAACCCAGATCTGTGACTGGGAGTAAATGTTTTGCCATTGTGCAACATTCCATCCATCATATTGTGTGTTTTACATTTATGTAGCACTTGCAGATCTGCTGATCCTGTTCAAATCCCTTATTGTGAACAGGTTTTTGAAAGGTCTCCACACATGTTCCCACCGTCACCCTTCATCAAGCCTCCGTGTGACCTAAATTTAGTACTCCTCTTTACTCATGCACACAACTGTTCTGTCAGGCTACTTGCCATGAAGGCAGCCTTTCTGGTGGCCACAAAGTCTGCCTAGAGGGTCAGTGAGCTCCTGGCTTTGCCATCTAAGCCTCCGTACTGCAACATCTACCTAGACAAGCAGGTCTTTCGCACCAGAGCCTCTTCATTCCAAATGTGGTCACTCCCTCTCATGTGGGCCAAACCATCACCCTGCCTACCTTCACTCAGCGGCATCTCTTTAAAGAAGAAGAGCGACACCACAGACTGAACCCAAAAAGAGCATTGTTTTACCTTGACTGCACCAAAAAGTTCTGGGTAGATGACCAACGCTTTGTGAGGTATGTGAAAGAAATGGAAGGGTGTGCAGAAAGTGGCACCAATCCTCCTTGCTATTCGAACAGATTTTTAGGGGCAGGGCTGTACCCCTTTCAGGGCCTAAGTATTCCACAGCATTTGTCAGTGTTCTTTGTGGCTCAGTGCTCCTGGCGTGGAAAGTCGCCAAAGGAAACTGACATCAGTGTGCTGGGTTGACGCCTATGTAGGCACAGTGCTAATTACGCCCGGCGCGGCCGCTGCCGAATGACACCACATTGTGGCACACAGAGGAACTGCTCATTAAAGCCTTCCGTATCCTTGGGGATAATTCTAAGGTAAATAACCTATGGCTGGATAGAATCTCTACCAGATACAGCATTACTGAAAGTAAGCAACTTTTTCAATGGGATGTACTGAACTGGGCACCACACCGTTTAACTGGGCCTCAAAATCTTAGATCTCCATCAAACAACATGCCAATAACCTTTGAAAATGACTGATCATGTTGACCCATACTTGTTGCTTGTTCCTGCCACATTAGTGCAGTAGTCTTAGGCATTTATCTTAAAAATCCTTCCATTGCGCCAAAGTGATCACAAGGTGGAGCTGACAGGGAACCCTTACTGTGGCACACCAGAACCACTGCAACATAATCTTCAAAGGTTTATACAAAGAAGAAAGATTTAAACGTAACAGTTGTGGCTTGATTCTCCGTACAACTGTTTATTTCCTTAATATGATTGTGAACATTTTGGTGCTGTACTGCTGGAACTCCAGCTGCAAGGTTTTCAAATTCCAAAAAGCGGAACATACAAGTGCACCACCAGTATTGTAGTGCACTCAATCCCTGCCAACATAACTCAGTCTAAACACAAATAATGCAGTGCTTAGTTTTCAGTTATTGTTTAGAAAATGGCTCATAGCATGTGTGGCTGTTGTAACTCATGCTCTTTCTACTGCTTCCATCAAGTGTGGGTTTGGACTTTGCAACTTGTTTTCATTGAAGAACAGTCAAGTCACTGGTTGTACTGTGAACCCTCCCTCAGTCCACAATGGGCTTGGACAATGACGCCACCTTAGATTGCGTTTTTCTGCCTTTGGGTTTGAATATGTTTAATAACCGCTTCAAGATTAATGTTTTCCACCGGGCTTTTTCTGGCTAAACTATCCGACTTTTTTTTTTTTTTTTTAAACATATTTGTATTGATATTCAACTTCCATATACAGTCATTTTTTTTTTTTGTAAATAAGTTTTATTGTAGTCATACCTGTACAGGCTCTTACACATAAGCAGCTTCAGAAAAATGCGCAGGTATACAGTGTGATTCGTTGACCAGTACACAGCCGTCACGCCCACAACCCGGGGGTCGGGCGGCAATGATGTCTCTGCTCTTCCATGCCTGACGTTCAATATCGAGGAGTGGTTAGTGTCCGGAATACGTGCATGACTACTTTTTCAGTCCTACCCAACTACGCGCAAGCCCCAACTCCCACCCCCTGCGCAAAACCTAGAACTCCCCCCCCCCTTGTCCCACCCCACCCACCACCACCCGTCTACGGCTCCTGTAGCGGTCATTCCTGGTGATCTGGTGTCAGTCTCCCTGCATATCTGCTGGTCCTAGAGCCTCAACTCGCTTCTTCCGCCCTACCTGCCTCGGGGGCCTCCCCCTCCTCATCAGCCTCGCTGTCCCTGAGTGCCTGTACCAGTACTTCCCAGGAGGTCGCAGTGTCAGCCGCTGTCTGGCTAGGGGTCCTGCGCGCAAGCTGGTACCTGTGTGTGCTGTCAGCCGTCGCCCATTTTAGAAATTCCTGTCGCCACCTCCGTGGAGTTGGTCCCACCCTCGCCTTCCAGTTCCTAGTGATCTCCCTCTTTGCTACCATTAATCCCATGTCAATAAACTTGCTCGTGAGTTTGTTTTTGGGGGTGTGGGGAAACCAGTGCAAGAGACATTCCGCTGGTCCGTAGTCTAAGGTCCTTTCAGTCACCTCGTTTAAAACCTCCCCAATGTCCTGCCAGTAACCCCGTAAAGCCGGACACGCCCATAGCATGTGCACTAATTCGGCCCCCTCTTCCGGGCACCGGGGACAGGTCGCTGTTACCTCGCCAAAATACCGCCTGATCCTTCCCGGGGTCATGTACGCCCTGTGCAATACATAATAGTGGATTAGTTGAAATCTAGCGTTTCTCGTGCTATTGCGAGCCCTACGGATAAGCTGTGCCCACGTTGTGTCAGGTATATCCTTACCCAGGTCCACCTCCCACTTGGCTTTCAGGGATAGAAGAGGAGGGATATTCTCTCTAAGCATCCGGTTGTAAAGGCACGTTACCGCCTTGACCGTGCCCGCCGCCATCATAGCGTATTGGCACGCCGCCGCCGTCTCAGGTTCCTCAAGTCCCGTAGCCCAGTGGGCCTGCACTGCTCTGGATACTGCCGCATGAAGCAAAAATCCCCCTCTCGGGATATCGAAGCGCTCCATTAACTCCTGGAACGGGAGCAGCACTCCATTTTCGTAGAGGTCCCCTACCACCTGTACTCCCGCTTCTTCCCATTCTTGTAGATGCGACCAGTCGCCGCCATGCGGCAAGGCTGTTAGCATGCCCAGGGGAATCTCTGGCGCATATGGGCGCCGGATTCCCGCCCTCCTCTGTGCCCGGTTCCAGCATTGGCGGTACGTGCGTTGTTCCAGCGATAAATCCCGACCGTCCAGCCGCTGTTGAAGGGTAATATACGCCAGGACGTGTCTGGGCGTCCCCCGCAAGCGTTCGTCCTCCGGGCCTCGAAATACTCTCGCTACCTCTTGCGTGAAAACCTGCAGTTGGGCCGCTAGATAATAAAGTTCAAAGTCCGGCACCGCCAGACCCCCCTCATCTTTCGGGCGAGAAAGCGTGGCCAGCGCCACTCTGCACCGTCCCGCTCCCCATATGAACGACGTAATCAGCGATTTGAGCAGCCTGAAGAAGGAGCCAGGCAGCCAGATTGGGAGCGTCCGGAAGTAATACAGCAATCTCGGCAGGGCAACCATCTTCAGCAGGGAGATCCGGCCCGCCACCGAGAGCGGCAACGTGGCCCAGAAGGCCATGCAGCCCTTCAGTCCTCGTACACATCGCCCCAGGTTGCCCTCAAGCAAGTCATCCGTCTTATGGTAGACATGGACCCCCAGGTACTTAATACAGGTAGGTTCCCAGGTCGCTTCCGACTGGTGTTGTGGCTGGGCGGCGCCCTCCAGGAGCGGGAACAAACTCGTCTTGGGCCAGTTAACCCTCAAGCCCGATATCTCTCCGAAGCTCTCTAGCAGTGCTTCCGCTCCTTGCAAGTCCCCAACACCATCGTGGAGGAAGAGCAGTAAATCATCGGCATATAGCGAGATGAAATGTTGCCCGTCCCGGGCCCGCACTCCATGGAAGTGCCGCCCTGTCCGGGCCTCAGCCGCCAGTGGTTCTATAGCCAATGCAAATAGAGGCGGCGATAGGGAGCAGCCCTGTCGAGTGCCTCGTTCCACCGGGTAGCGGAGGGACACCGTCGATCCCACCCTCACCCTTGCTATCGCCTCCGCATAGAGGACCTTCGTCCAATGAATATAGCCAGCACCCAGCCCAAATCGCTCCATTACCGCATAAAGGTAGTCCCACTCTAGACTGTCGAAAGCCTTTTCAATGTCGACCGAGAGGACCAGTTCCGTCCCAGCCCCGCCGTCCAGCCCGTCCATGAGGCGGACAAGCCTTCTGATGTTCATTGTGGTGTATCCATATACAGTCATGCAAAGTGTTTGTTCATGTTTTATGGCGGAGAAGTGTGGCTCACTGGTTAGAGGAGGCAGACCTGGAAGCAGACGTCAGCCAGGGACCAGGGTTCAATTCCCGGCTCGGCGGGGTCTTGAGTCCTAAAATGTCCATGGACTCGACAATTCTCGCTCCGGGGCCTACTCGATTCACAGGTTGACACTCTGCGACTCTGGGCAATAGCTTGCTTAATCTCCACAACGGCCCCTCGCGGCGGGATGCCTGGCTTTCACCTTGCGGATACCCTACCGGGGTTATCTCACAGGGGAATACCAGGACGGGTTCCCTAAGCAAGCGCTTAGAAACCGCTCGGTGATTTGCGCTATATAAATTCCTGTACATTTACATTTACATATGGCGTGTTACATTTACAATCATCATTTACATTTTCCATGTGCATAGTGAAAAAAAAAATCAGAATACATATCCTTTGCTCAGAAAATATAATCTTAAAACACCGCTCTTAAATCCTCCGAGTCTAGTGTCCACTTGAAGCCTTTTCAGACTAAAGCGTCTACGTCCCGTACCCCAAATAAGATCTACAAGCAGCGTGTTCAGTGTTTTAAAAGTGGATAGCGGCACCATTAGGGGCACATTTGAGAAATAATAGAGTAGACGCGGTAGACTACCATTTTCGCTATTGCAACTCTCCCCATGATGGATAAGGGCAGTGAGGTCCAGAAGACAACGCTGGACCGTAGAGACCGTATTGTTCTATCAAGGTTACCCTCCAACATATCAGCATGTGTTCTATAAAACTTGAATACCCAAATATTTGAACGTAGTGGGTGCTGCCTGTAGTGTGGTATCCCCGAACTCCACTTCCAAGATCTCCGCGCGATCCGTAAAGAAAAAGGCGTGCGATTTTGTAATGTTTACAGCGAGGCCGGATAGGGTCTCGAATCGCCTATACAAATCACAAATTGGCGTTAAGGGCTGGCGGAGATCGCGCAGATAGATAATATCATCTGCATATGCTGAAAAGAGGTGGGAGGTGCGTCCTATCGGTATTCCCATATCCGGGAAGGACTGTCTCATTGCTATAGCCAGGGGTTCAAGTGCCAGAATAAAAATCAGGGGTGATAACGGACAGCCCTGACGTGTCCCTCTGTGTATCATGTATTCGCCCGAGATGTGTCTACCCGTCCTTGTTCGCGCTGTCGGAGCTTTGTATAGCAGTCGCAGCCAGGTCATGAACCCCTCTGGTATCCCAAAGCGTGGTAGCGCCCGAAACATATATTCCCAGTGGATCGAGTCGAATGCCTGCCTAAGGTCTAAAGAGAGACAGCCCGCGTGGGGGAACTGCTTCGGCGCAACCGACATCAGATGGTGCAGTTTCCTAATGTTTAGGGAAGTGCTACGCGCCGGCAGGAACCCTGTCTGGTCCACGTGGACCAAGTGTGTCAGGAACGGCTGTAATCTATTGGCCAGCACTTTGCTGAGTATTTTGTACTCCGTAGGTAGCGGCGACAACGGGCGGTAATTGGCCATTTCCGTATGGTCTCTGCCGGGCTTAGGCAATGATATAACCAGTGCGTGTGCGGTATTGAGAGGTAGGGAACCCTCCTCCCAGATCGCCTTATACAAGTCGGTTAATTTGGGCACTAGCGATTCCGCATATGTAGTGTAAAATTCGAT